>NW_024508100.1:9795186-10062686 GCF_017590135.1 Pyrgilauda ruficollis | reverse complement strand
ATAAGTGCACGCTTCACCCACTAAATATAGCAGCAGACTGTGTGCCCCTACGCAAAAACATTCTCATATCTAGTTTTAACTTTACATATAAAAATAACTTGGAGAAAATACAAAAAAACATTTTATTTTAACATGAAAATATCACAAAAATTAGTAAGCCTGAGATGTAGGGTTTTGGTGAAAAACAAGAGGCTTGTAGTGTTTTGGCTGCTGATAAAGATGCATGTATTGATAGCTGGGGTGAAAAGCAGAAGAATGCACTTATTTCTTCTGCATGTCAGTATCTTCAAACACAGTAAGCCACATGCACCCTTCTCTCCTTATGTAGATGCTGGTTCACCATGTTTAATTCCAGCGGAAGTGGATCTGACGTGGGCGGTCAGCCCCCTCCTTTACCAATGGCTTATGGAATTCACGTCCTGCACGAGAGTGGATATTTGCCCAACAAAACTCACAGTAATACTGCAGGCAAGTGACATTGGCACAAAAGAAAGGAGCAAACTTCCCACCGCACCGCGCACCCTGGCACTCGTCACACATCTGGTCATCCAACACATATGGCTTTACCTCCACCTGTTGGAGCGAAACAGAAACAATTCCCATTAATAACTGTTTCTACTTGAAGTTGTGTGAAGGCATTCATTTTCCTCTGGTTTAAACAAGAAGCCCAAAAAAACCCCTGAAGTCTGCAGTCAGTCGTATTAACACCTTTATGTAACTGCTCAGTTATTACTCGTTATCATTTATCACCTACAGACCCATCCGCACTGCAGAACACCTCAAGGCAGATCTTTAGAAGTACTCTGTGCATGTAATAAACAGCTACATCAGGAACTTCCCCTAATTTACCCTGGGAGAGTGTTCTTTGCTAACGATATTATGAATGTAAACGTAGAAGAAAACACCATCACTCAAAGGTCTCCTAACTGGACGTCAACATGACAATTCCACACGGTTTAGCAAAAAAATAACTCAACATATGAGGCTACCCTTTAACATACAATTTTTTTTTTTTTAAAGTACAAGTGTCTCTGCATGTACAACATTTGTGTGCAAATTAAGAGTACTTTCTGCAAGCTGTAATGCAGATCTTTAGCAGAGCTCACTGTAAACTCACTCTCTATTTTTAAAATATGGTCAAATTTGGTGCTGCCGATTTTGGTAATCCATTACTTTCTCTTTCTGCGTCTTTGAACTGTACAGGAAATTGTATTCAATACAATTCTGAAAATATTTTTTTAAAGACCATTTTGCAAGTCTACAGACAGCTACAAACACCTGTCTTACACAGCTTCTCTCTCCCAAACTCATCTGACTGCCAGAATGGAAAAGTGGCAGGAGTCCAGTGGTAAATATGCATTATGTCTTTGCATAACTGTACTGCTACAGTCTGCGATCAGACAGGAAGAAGTACTTCATAATAAAATACAAAAAGAGTTGACGCAGTTATTAAGGAATGTATTGTATTCCACATTTTCCTCACTGCTGCATGAGATTTTTACCCTTAGATACTAATATCTCAGAAGACTGCCACATACAGACATTGACTGTATGTTCTATATGCAGATAGAATATGCCTGAAACACTAAGAACTTTAAAATGATACTTTTTTCAGTGTATTTCCAGAGGAAAAAATTTACACATCCAGCTCCCTGCCCTGAAGTTTTACAGCTGAACAGGCTTCACGTTCTTAGCTTCAGAAGTAGAGGCCATCCTAGAAATGTCAAAGTGTCTTCCAGTAATCTATATTCAGTACGAGCTCTACTTCTTATTTCACTACAATGACCTGCGTTATCACCAATTACACTCAAACCTTCCAATAAACAGGTACCTCACGCAGTAACTGTGTTTGTGGCTCAGAATTACTGAAAGCATGAAGCAGCATTTATTTCAAGCTTCAGTGCACTAATGCACCAAGATCAGTACGAAGATGATTTCAAAAATATTAGAGAAGCACTTTGGGGAATGGAAATATCACATGATGTGGATGCAGACTGCTGGCATATGAAAGTTAACAGTATTTTAATGAATTGGTTGGAGTTGAAGCTCCAAAGAAATGTTTGGAGCTGAGCTTTCATACATGATAAAACAGGATGAGGAGTACTTTCCTGAAGAAAAACATCTGTTAGACAAACTAAATATACCTACACATCAAAAGAAGTGGAGAGAAGCTACAGAGAACTTAGTTAAGGAAGAAATTAACATCGCAGACAACGTTTGTCAAGTGACTGTGGCACTAAGATTTCCAATTAAGGTCGGAAAAGGTATGTGCAAAAAAATGCTATAAATACTTTGAACTGAAGTTCAGAAGGATAAACAGGTGAACTGCAAAATTCAGCAATTGAAAAAGACTTCTACACAGACAAAACTGGTTAGGAAAAGAATGTGAAAGGACAGCAGACCTACAGAAACTGGATATAACTGGTATGGGAAGGCAATGCTGAGGTAAAGGACAGAACAGGCTCTGCCTCGAGGACTTCAGTGAGATACAGACTGTATCACCTTCCTGGCCAGCGTACACAAACACCTCAGGTGAAGGCAGTACCCAAAGTAGGACTATCTTCCACATTTACAAAACTAGTGGTTTATAGATTTATACTTACTGCTTGCTCATGTATAAATCAGCAGTAGTACTGATTTCAGAGTATTTTCAGAGCCTGAAAAGGCATTAGTGTAAAAGCTCTGTGGAGGTAAAAAAGTATTTCTGAAAACAGCCTTTTTCATACTTTCAGCTAAGATTCAAGATGTTCCCTAAAATGATGCTCCTCTGTATGACTCCTCAGTAATGCAAATAACTGGGTGGTAATAAATATATGTAATTATATAAATAAGGATTGGTTTAATTAAAGATGATTTAAAAAATATAGATTAACCCTCCTCTCAGGTAAACAAAGAAGTTCATAAACACTCTCCAGCATGGGGCTTAAAAACAAGTTTATTAAAATAGTTAAGATTTGGGACTGCTGTATTTTGCCAGTGAAATACCTCAGAAGTAGCACACATTTTTTAAAATAAGAAAAAAATGAGGATGTTAATAAAAATGTGGAAATTCCAAATTTAAGAGAACACTTGAGTCAAGAGATCAATTTTTCAAGTGTTATAAAAGCACCACTAAAGAAAGAACATAAATTATTTCAAAAAAGAAACTTTAAGAATTCAGGTATTGAAAGAGAAAACCCTACATCTTCCTGCCTTTCCCCCTCAACATCTCCAACCCATGAACAGCTATCTCCAGATTCTAACTATGCTTGGCAGGGATTGTTTGGATTGTTTTGGTTCTCGTTTGCATTTTGATTTTTTTTTTTTTTTTGGTTATTTATGTTTGAAGAAATCACTGAGTACTGTTTTTATAAATTAAGTTTCAACAGACGTAAGTCAAATACTGTGCTTCTCAGATCCAGCATTTGCAGTAGATTTTGCATTGGTTTTTCTTTCCCCCCAAGCTCCAAGAGGCCTGCAGTGTTCCATCACCCATTAACAACCTATATCCTTTTCTCTGCAAACAGCAAGCAGTGCATTTCAGATGCCTGCTTGGCATCCAAAGAGCCCTTTAGATCTCTTTATCATAAAAAACCAAAAAACAGCAAATAACATATGTGCAACTGCAGCCTTCAAAGTCAGGATCATGCCTTCTCTTACAAGATGGCACTGCCAGTCTACCATACACCTCTCTACTGCAAAGGACGTACTTCTCATGGGAAGAGGAACACCAAGATTAAAGCTCCCCATGGTTTACAAAGTACAAGTCCATGTCTCCCACTTTTGAGGGAGACATAATTTGAACTGGAACCAACTCCATGTCTCAATTTTCAAGTCAGGTGACTTCACAGACAAATGCCTGTTAGACAGTTCCTCAAAGAAACTTAATAATACTCAATTTTGAAGCTAAATGACTCATTTAACATTTGTTTAGAAGAAATTCTGGATTCTAATCCTTACTCCCATTTTGTCCAAATACTCAAATGCAAAATGATTAACAGTTTTATATCCCCTCACCCAATCCCAGTGTTAAGGCCATTTTTTTCTGTTACATAAGTATCCAAAAAGGAGTTATAAATCAACGACAGCTGTAAGTCACAAGGATAGCAATCCAATGACCAAAATGTAGCCATCACATCTAAATTTAAGCCTAGATGACTACCCATATCCACATCCACTCATCCTCTGGGAAGGACCATGTTTGGAGATTTCAGCTCATAAGGCAAGAGGTATTTGAGACACATACAAAAAGCTGAATTACTCTGCCTATTTGAAAGGAGAGAAGCACATGCTGCCTCCTTAGAGCAGACTTCTGTTAACTGTACTACTTTCTTTTTCCTGTGTCTTTGATCTGTAGAGGAGACTGGACCTTGAACTACTTTACTTACTTGACCCTTCTTCCCATAAGACCATAGTTTTTTTGTTTTTTTTTTTAAGAACACCTATTAATGCCAGACTATCTCTGCAGCTCTTGACATCAAATCTAGTGACCCTTAAAACTGATATAATTTAGATGCCAGTTTTCTTTGCTACTCTTATATTCTAATTAGGAGTTAGGAAGTTCACCAGTCTTCTTAATATAAGTTAGTTTTAATTTTCCTAGGAATAAGCATCTGTAGCAAATAGAAATATGCATTGGTAAGTACTCAGAAGACTTTCAAACAGAAAAAATAAGACCTTTTGTATTTTAGGTGTTGAGCCTGACCAGCTTTCTGAGCACTGACAATTATGGCTGAAATTAAGGGCAGTTTTTAAGTACCAAGCTAATCTGAAGCCAATGAATACTAGAGTTTCTTATGAATGACAGAGGAATGACCACAGTATTTGGTTTCATTAGAACATGGGAGAAACAGAGATTTTCAAGCCCTTTGCCTGTACACAATAAAACCAGGAACTCCAGAATGGGAAGAACATATGGTCCAACATATGTCAAAGGAACAAACTGCTGCTCTGTGGAAACATGTTGTTCGTTTGGAGGCATTCAGGCATACTCCTGAAAGTAGTGGAGTTACATGGATGCTAAAAAAAATATAGAAGCTGTCTTGAAAGCAAATCACATGCAATGCTACCACACTCTGAGAAGTTTCTTTACAGAGAAAAACTCTTTTTTAAAATTTCTGTGTAACTTACTCGTTTATCAATATCGCCATGCTGAAGTTGAACAAACCGAGCACTGATGGCAGCAATGTAACTCTGCTGATTGGAAAAAGCAACACGTCCAGCACCTTTTGGGTATTTCAGCTCAGGGTCAGTGTCAATTCCTGCGTAACAAACTCCCCCGTAGAGACGGTCCATGATCATAGCCAATTCCACTATTAAGAAATAAAACAGCATTTATTCAAAGTATTCTTACCCTACAAACTTTAAGAATACTAGAAAAGTTAATTTTAATTATTAATTTTGCAAGAGCCAATGAAACAGCAATAACAAGATTAAAAAATGTCAAAGAAATAATATCAAATAAGCTATTAATTACTCAGCAGACAGATCTTTCACTCTGTGGGTATATACATTCAAGGAACAGTGGAATTGTATGTTCTTGATACATGGAACTAGAATTCCAGGGTAGTTTTCTTCAGAGGATTACAGCAAAAAAGTTTTTGGGCAGGCATTGGAATGTAAGCTGTATAAAATAGATCCTCATGCCACCGAATTCCCTGGCATATGTTCTCTGGCTGTCCTAATGCTCTATGTATGTTCTACTTGAATTTAAAGATGTAGTCAGCATCTTTTCATCAGCCACACAGAACTTGATTATCTCTACAGTGCTATACTTACCATAGATACTGAAGTTCAAAGAAACAAAAATTTCAAATTTTACAGATCAAGTACCTTGGCAATCCTCTGACTGCCAGATTATACTGAATTCAGTTGAAATTCACTGGGGTGGAAAACACCAGTTTTTCAGAATTAGTATCCTCTGTATTGGAATGTAGAGGTGTCAGCAGTCCTTGATGTTCAGTAGCTGTTTGAAGAGTCTCCTTAAGTTTTACTGTTTTTGTGAAGTCATTATTCTTATTTCACAGTGCCATAAAGTTTCATTTTTACATATTCAGGGCATTTGCAAGCTGAGCATAAGAATGCATCCATTAAATTTATCACAGACATTCAGTACAGTAATATGGAGCACTGGACTGAATTTAAAGAAAAATTTATCTGTACTTGGAACATACTGTGTTTACACTCATTTACAGAGCTTGTATTACAGTCAAAAGTAGAGACTTAAAAGTAAAATACGAAAAAAGCTTGAGCATTGCAGGTCCAAGATAGAAAAGTTTAAGATTCTTTGTATCCCAAATTTGCACTATTACTTCTTGGTTTTCTTACATCTTTCATCTGAAAGTTCATCTTTCTCTAAGAATAAAATTCATTACTAGCTATGAGAGACTAATGAAATCCAGAAGCCATTCTAATAACTAAAGGGATTTGAACCACTATGGTTTGCTTCTACTTCCAACATTCACTGCAACCTACTTACTTCTAGTAACATCTAGGCCACCTAAAACATTGTAAAAGACTACTGAAGACAATCTGAAAAAAGCAGATTATCCAGGTTCATCAACCATTCCACAGCTACAGAAACATGTACTTTTCCCTTCACACCTCTGGCAAGAGTCTAGAAAGAGTCTAGAAAGAGTCCTGCAATGTCATATAATGTTGTGCCATGAAAGATAGTGCTAGCTCTCTGAATTTCTTCCTTTTTCCTCTACGCCTGCTTGCTCTAGTATTCTATCACTGGTGTTTGTGTGTGCACCCTGACAGCAGCAGCAGAGTAGCTAATGCACAATGACAAGCAGGTACAAATACCACTTCACAGTCATGGAGCAGGGCAGAGATGTTTCCATAGCATTATTTTAAAACCAAACTCTTTGTTTTGTGCTTCTTGTGACACAGCTTACACTACAGCTAGAGAGGTAATACTTTCCAGCAAATCTCAACGATGAATTGTGATTTATGGTCAAACATAGACAGTAGAAAAATTTAAGAATACATGAATATTGCACTATGGTTGAAACTACCAAGACTGTTCAATTTATATATCTATATCTAGCTACAAAAAATTATGCATAGTACAAATTCTTTCTAATTATTTCTTACTTTTAAAAATTGCCACAGATTCTACTCACCAGCTCTTAATGGTCTAGGAACTCCTCCAACAAAAATTGTTTTCCGAGGATCAAGTGGCTGTGAACCATCCATCACAAAGTCACTGTCACTTAGATTCCAGGGACGGATCTGAACCTATTAAATTGGGAAAGAAATTAGTATCCTACTTTAAGTTTCACTACAATGTGGAAATATGTTCATCAGCCTATATAAATTATTAGCCATAACCTCATTACTGCAGCATGTCTAGTTGCTGTGTTTTAATCCTATTCCAAATACTACAATTTTAAAACAATCCAAGTGTTCCAGATGCTGAGCTCTGCCAACAGTAGTTTAATTTTGATTTTTTTAATCTTCATAATTTCCAGTGCTGCTTTAGACAGATGGCAGCCATAGCCTGCAGGCCACAGACTGTGTACTTACTGGCTTGTCCTTGATAGTGGGGCTGGAAACACATAGATAGAGCTTTCCATCTTCTTCAATGCAGGCATCAATCAGGGCCTGTACAGAACTCTCTTCTTGGAACAGGAGGAATGCGTAACCTGGAAAAAACCCCCAAACCAATTAACTGATTTTCTCTTATCTTTATTTTACAGAATCATCTTTGCCACTAATTTTTCCATACAAAAGAAAGTCAAACCAATTCTTTCATATTAGAAATTTTCTTTAACTATGTACTGTATTGCCATAATTAACAGAACTTCCATCCGTAAAGTAATTGTCAGATGAGACTAACAACTAAATAAAAGCAAACGTGTCTGCTCTATCACACACTGTAAGTTTAGGCTAAACACCATTCACTGGCTGCAACGGACATAATACAATGAAAATCCCACTTGGCACAAAGGACTAATCTCTATTCTGGAGATTAGATCAAAGCATTTTATTACGTAAGTGACCCAGCAAACCTTTCAAACATTACCAAAAAAAAAGAATTAAAATGCTTATTTAATGCTACATAAAACCAAACAGACAAGCTGACACATTACTTTCACAGTTACAGTATGAGATACACTAAATTTGTTACTTTACAAATAACTCAATAGCTTAATTAGGGTTGTATACTAAAATAAACTTTAAAGGGACTATAACTCACATTTCTTGCTGAGATTACAAGCAAGTTTAGAATTTTCACACAAAGTTATGTTTTATGACTTTGACGGAGAAGTAAATGCTGATGCAGCTGCCCTACAGTGGGCTTTGGAAAAGGGAACATGGATGCTTTACCAAGCCTTTTGGAAACCTTGCTGTATTTCTGAGAGAAGCTAATTAACCACCAGCCACTTCTTACTGCGAACAGACACTGTAGGTCATCAAGGTAAAGGTGGTAGGATGTATCTTGAAGACCATTAAAGAATCAGTGCATTAACAATGTAAGATTTAAGAAACAAATGTACAACTGATTTTAGACATGTGGGAACAAGAACAGGATTTTAAGAAAAAGCTGTAAGGTCTATACTGGTCCTCTCAATAAGTTGTACCTTATTTCTTACCCCTGATACCACAGTCCCATCACAGCTACATAAAAGGGACACGTGACAGGATTTTATGTATTCTGTATTTTTTATCTTACTTAGTTTCATAACAAATATGTCATAGGGAATCTTTGGACTTGGGCTGAAGCATTTTCTTGTAAAGTCTATTCTTCACTGCTGAACTATAATTTTTTAATGATGACCTGTTTAACTTAAGTTTAATCAGAAATCATTTAGATTCAAAATCTGTTTTAATGGGGATATATTACAGTATTTATCACAGAATTTAAAATCCACGTATTACCCATGCAAACTCAGTGAATGAGGGCATGTGACAATTGGCATGGGTGACACAAGCTCCATGTAACTGTCCTTACTTGGTCAGAAGCACACACATTCCAGTTTGAACAGAGCGCCCAGTACAAGAATGATGGGAGTGCAAAAAATTATGGGAGTGCAAAAACTTGATTAATCAAAGGGTGGGTTAATTGCACATGATACTGTCTAAGGAATCAGACATACAAAGATTCTTCAGATACTGATTTTTCATCAGTTCTTTTCCTAATGCAGTTCAAAGGTACTGCCATATGGCTCCAGATACACAAGGCTGGTAAGTGCCTCCATATAATCTACCACCTCTGTATCTGCAGCTATTAATGTGCTTAACTGCAGCAACTTGCAAAAATATAGAAAATTCAAGTACAAGAACTCAAGGAGTGATAAAGATCATTACAGATCTCACAGAACATTCTGAGTTGGATGTGACACAAAAATCTCTGAGTCCATCTGTTGAGTGAATGGCCCATATAGGGACTGAATCCACAACCTGGATTGTTATTAGCATCATGCTCTAAACAACGGAGCGCATCTCAGGGTCACTTCATTCTACCACTTCTGACATGGAAAGGAAAGCAGTAGAGAAAATATGCATTAATACAGCCTCCTCAACCTCAACTGAAAAACATATACTCATGTCTTGGTTTATCCCACTTAATTAAAAGCCTCAGAAAGCTCAGCTGTACTACTCCCCTCTCAGGACGAAGTTAGACTGTAGCAGCAAACTGGTCTGTCTGTAGTTTTGCTCCACAGCTCTAGACCTTCAATGATTTATAATGCTCACTAAAGAGATGGATTGGTGAGCACAAGGAACAGAAAGCACATCAGGTGAGTTTGAAAAGCTGAGATGAAGATTCCTACCAAATTAAAACTTTTCATAGTATTCATTAAAACTTTTTGTTGATATTCATTATTTAAAGAACAAATCAAAAGCAAAGCATTCTGAACTAGATTCATGCTAACATGATTTTCTTAGCAAGGAAAAAAATTATTTATTTCAAAGTAGTATGAAAGTTTATCAGAGGGAGAAAACATGCTTCTTGTTATGCATATTCTGTGTAGAAATCGGAGAGAAGCTTTAAGTTTTATCAACCTCCAGCTAATTCCTGTCACTAATGGCTTAGAGTCAAGAAAATCATTGCAAGCCAGCATGGCACTGCCCCTGTAGTACCATGCAGTGGTATTTTGTGTTGGGGCTGGTTCCTCCACTGTCCTGACAGACTCTCCACAATGGGCACTAAATGGCCTCAGTATAGTGCAATTCTTGCCTAGAGACTGCTGCACCTTAACTTAAATCAGAAAGAATCAGCCCAAGCTGCAGGTTAATACAATGGATCTACCTAACCCATCTTTCAGTTTTTCCTTTAGTCGTCTTTGATGGAGAATAAACTCCAAAACACATGTGAGGTGAAAAAATGTGCTGCACTATATTTGTGAGACCCATGTATCTAGTCTTTTGGATATCCTCGGTCTGGGTAAATGAGTCAAGCTCAATGTGCTTATGTTACAGCAACCCAAATTGCTCTCTATACTTCACTGGCTGTACTGGCCAGATTCACATTGATTAAAGGAAGCTTAGACACCCATCACTCATGAAGATACCTACAGTTGCCTGAATCCTGAGTTTGATCCTATCCAGTGTGATCAGAGTAGCAGGTAACAAGTTCAAGAGAACTTGTATGGACCTGGGGTTTTGCTTCTGAAACTAGAAGCAGAACATTTCCAACCTGAGTTTTTCAGCTAGTCAGCTCTGAGTTAGTAACTGGGAACCTCGAAGAAAGAAGTTACTGCACAACTATTGTCATACAAGGCAGCAGAAACAACTAGCTAGAATAAGGCTGGGGACACTGTTGTGTTTAAATCAGATTATCCTCTGAGACTGACTATAAATAGTACAGAGGTCACAAACCACTGGATGTATTTTGGAAAGCATTTTTTGAATTTCCATATCTTTATGGCACCCTTTATTTGTGAGCTTCATTATCAGAAGGAGGAGTCCTCAACCCAGCAAGTTACTTTGGACATGTGTATTGTTTCACAACTAAGTGTATTTGCCAACTACGTAATAACACGAGTTATGATAAACAGTGGCAAGTCAGAAAGGAAGGAATTCTGCATCACAGTTGGCAGATCACTGTTACAGACTTTGTACTTTGAGCTCAACTGAGGGTTTTTTTCAGAACAGAGCTTCCTTGTAAGATCAGTGTAAAGTTGTAAAAATTCCTGTTATGTTTTTATGTAATTTTGTGGTGAACCAACACAAAATGTAATTAGTTAATAACAAGCAGTTGGTGTTTCTCAGGAGGCAGCCAGCCTTGATGGATCAAGACACTTTCTGAATTTCTTTCAGCAAGGAAACGCTTATTATGAACTTGGCCTTCCCTCAGGACCTTCTGTAAGCAGAGAGCTTGGAAGGAAGCACAGCCTGGAAAACTGAACATTCACAAAAAAAAAAAAAAAAAAAAAAAAACAAAAAACCAAACAAAAAAAACCCCCCAAAAACAATCAAAACCAAAACAGGCTTAATCTCTTCACCACAGAGAAGACTTACATGAATTAGTCCAGAATGGCCTAATTCTGAAATGTCTTTGGAAAGCAATACTATAGCAAATATCTAATGCAACTGAACAAAAAAAGATATAGACACTGAATGAATTTCATGCACAGTGACAATTTAGAAAATGGAGACAGAAAATAATAGAAAACATTAATTCCCTGAACTAATATAGTATGTATTTCTCAACTGGTAATTACTGATTAATCTCAAAGCTTTATTTTGCCTATCTGTAGCCATTTCAGACATCTTATTAATACATGTATACATGGTTCTTGTCTGTTCACACAAGTAACACCAATGAAAGACAATTTTTAATGAAATTCTATTACAAAATAATTATGAGTCACATGTATTGCATTGAACAAAAGAGATATGTACACAGTAACACTCAGCAGTTGTATGTTTCCAGAGTATTTACAAAGAGAAATCAACACTGTATTTTAAATGTGTTAGGCTACATACAAAAAATACTGAATAATGCACCAAACTAAAAATTAGGCTGAAGTGTTAAGACAGAACATTAAATGCTTTTATTTTTCAAGTAAGGATCAGTTAATCATGGGAAATCAACTTAGCACTTAGGTTGCTAATGTTTCCTGAATTAATTAGATCAACACACTGAAGTTCTTTTATTTGTATTCTCTGCCTTTAAGAAGCTCTACTTACAACACAGTTTGGGCTCTGTTCTTACTGCAGTAATTATAAACAACCCAACTATATGAAAAAGCTTTATCAAATAAGGAAGTCTGAAAATACATCCTTAAGATGTTCAGATGCTGATATAGGACTATCTCCTTGGAAACGAATGCCAGAATCCATTCCTTTCAGGTAAGAATATATTATATCTTCCGTCTTCTATATATTCATCACAGACTCTATGAGATGCACCTTCTTCAAAGAGTTCCTTGGGAATTTCTCTTGGTAATTTATGAAGAGAGATGCAGTCTAAGATAATCAAATTTAACTTGACAGTAGCTTTGTGGGCTGGGCTGACAATCAAAAAAGCCAAAGTCTCTGTTTGACTTAGAATTTTCATGCAGCATTCATAAATGCTTTTCAAATGCTTTCAATTCCATTTCCCACTCTTTAGACTGCCCATTGGGGATAATAATCCTGTCTCTTCCCCAGCAAAGATGCACAGATAAATAAAGAATCAGTTTACAAAAGAACTATGCCTACATTTGTCACTTCCACAGAACGAATGAATTGCTGCATTCTCTACAAAATCAATAATTTCTGCATCGCTTTCATGTCTGGATCACACTTCTGCATTTATTTTATAGGTAACAATACATGACTGCACATGTACAGATACACTTGATCTACAGAATTGTTTTTCCAACACTTTGTAAGTAATAGCAAAAAATCTAATCTAACAGCAGCACTAGAAATGTTTTTGTTTTTTTTAAATCAATATTTAACCATTTAACAAAAAGATTGGATCTTCAACAGGAAGTTCATATCCTAAAAGTGAAAGATGCACATTTTATTATCTTGACCAGATAAGCAAATGCATCCTTCCGCATCCTGTCTTTAACTTCCTAGGAAAATATTTATCTAAGATTTTGTCTTAAAAAATTAGATCAAATTTCAGTACTGGAAACTAGACAGAAATACAAATACAGAAGTGATGATCAATGATGCATAGAACTAGAGAGTATTGACCTGATCAGGTTCAGTAACAAAACAACAGGTTTCAGACTGTATGTACAGGAACCACACCTGCACCTGCACTGAAACAACAGATTTAATTGTTCACAGGGACTCTACATTATACCCTTTGGAAAAAGATGAAACAGTTTCCCAGAGCAAGATTTGCACTCAGTAACAGGTCAAAACCTTCCAACTCTCTTACCTTTTGGTGGAAAATAGGACTTGCTCTCTGCTTTGTGAGGCCAGTCTACTACCAAGGGCCCAAATCGTCTGAAGCTAGCAGTAATTTCATCTAAAAACATGTAAAATAGTTGCAATTAAAGGAAATTACATAATTCAATGAAAAAATACTATCAAGCAAAGACCTTTGCTTCTAGCAAAGGCTGACATTTCACAGGAAGAAAAACAAAAAAAAATGTACAAGTTTCATAAGCAAAAGACTTAAATAGATGCATCTTCCAGAGTGTTAATATTTATACAATGTATTTCCAGTGATTTTAATCTTACATTTGTTTTTTATTGCTTAAAAACAGCAGCATTTCAGAAGCATATGGGCAACTAAAGCCATTTGTGGAAAATTGTGTGGTACTCCCCTAAATTCAAATAAGAATCTGGCTTGAATGAAATCAAATAAATTTACTGCTTAGTGATGTACAGTTCAGAGCTTTGTAAGTAGATATTTATATACCAAGTAACACCACAATTAACATGCTAGCAGTTTCCTACATATAGGAAACGTACAGGATATCTGCCCTATAGCAGACACTATGCATCAGAGACAGAAATTTAAAATTGTCTATTTAGAGGTGCTTCCAACAACCATGAATAGCCTTGCTGCAAGATCTACTATGCCCCTTGCACAACTTTCTGAGTTCTTTCTATCCCAGCCACACCTACATGTCAGTGACTGGAAAAGCCTTGGCCATGGGTTAAAAATACTCTGAATTATATAAAAGCAGCAACTCAAACACAAGTATGATCAATTTCTTTCAGTCATATCCTGCCACTATCATATAAACAGGGAGGAGAGAAATAAGACGTATTTCCATGTGTTTTTTTTTAGCATTAGTATTATAGGCAACTGTGCTGAAGCATATCAAAATAAATCCCTTAGCAGATTATAGGAGAGCATCTCAAAGAAAAATGGAACAAAAATCTGGTCTTTCCATGTCTGAAAGTTAAACAAAGTCAGCTTATTTGGTTTGCATGTTATCCTAGGATCACCATGAACCTCCTAACAGGACTTCCATTTACATTAGAAAGTTAACGTGCAATTTACATTTATCTGCACAGGAGAAACCTCATACTAAACAGCACAATTATTTCAAATCACCACTAGTGTACAAAGCAATTTCAGCTGGCTAACAATTAGAGTTTCTGTAGTATAGTCTCTGTTCAACGCATCAAGAGTGCTCTGCTGCTTGACCTTGCTCTGCCTAAGTTTCTCTGTTTCTCATCAGGAATAACATTAACCTTTCTATATCACTGCTGAGACCTTCAGATAACAGTAAAATAGATATGAAATTCATTTACGAATGGAAATTTCCTATGACTACAGAATAAAGCAGGCACAGCTAGAGGAGGGCTAAGATGTATTTGAAAGGAATATGCAGGATAAGCAGGAGCACACACTCCAGGCATTACACACAACTCTAATCTCCATGTGCAGACTCTGAAACAACTGCACCATCCCAAAACCAAAAAAGATGATACTAAGCTCAACATACCCACCAACTTACATCAAGAACAAGTAGTTACAAAAGCCTTTTGCACAACATTTTGCTGAGTGGCTCATTTTTACTACTTAAGTCAGGCTTTTCATGACCTGTTTTTGTTTCTCCCTCCAAACATAGTCTGCTCGGATTTCAGGCAGCTCACCTTCATCAATATCTGGTGGAAGACCTCCAACGAACACTTTCCGAGAAAAACGCTCAATTCGTTCTCCGTTCTGATGAGCTGAATAGCAGGTAGGGGAATTCAAGACTCCAACTTGATCACTGTGACCATCATCCAGCAAGCCATCATCTATTGGGAAGAGGGAAGAACGGCCTTAAAAAGAAAAGATAACAATGTACATTAAATAATTTTGTGGCAGTACGTGGTGTTGTAATTTTAGGGAATGGGGAATAGCAGTCTGGAGAGTCAAAGTGAAAATACCAAGATATTAGAAAAGTTGACATTAGTTTTAAGAAAAATTAGGAGAATGAAAAAATGTGTTAAACTTCAAAATGGAATTTCAAGATTGCAAGCTGACATCACTCTAAGTGTAATACTTCATATTACATTATATGGTAATTGCTCTGCGGCATCCAGTAGATAAGTGGTAACTTTGTTTTAATTAAAGGGTCTCATTTATGAAAAGAAAGTAATAAAGACTGTTTAAGTGAGTTTTGTTAGTCTGCCTTTGGTTTAGCTTCAGGTTAAACTGATAACTTCCTCTACCTGAATAACTACAGTGTATATAAACCCCTTAAATTTTAATTGAACAGGGAAACAGAAACATCACTATCACAACTTTCAAACATGTATTTCTAAAGGTCTCGGATGCTGCTAACATAAGAATATACTCAATTTCTAAGAAAGCAAAAGAGAATTTTACTAAAAGCGTAAAATGTAACACTTGAAAAACGAGGTCACAATGCTGATTTATTCTTCTCACTCTCAATTTACTACAGTATTGGAGGGAAGCCTTGTGGTGGTTCCTAACATGTAAACTCCAGTGAGTTTACTGTTACCCTGAAAAGCAAGTGTAAAATCTGAGAAGTTCACAGGATGGCTTTGCAAATGCAATCTGACCCAAACAGACACTTAAGAGCACAGAGGGAAGTGAAAAATATGGTAATTCTTTCCCACATGTTTCTTCCCCATTTCATATTTACAAATTTTGTAGAACTCTGAACAAAAAAAACATAAAATTCAGAAGGCCAGGATATTTATCTTGGCATATTCAATCTTTTATTGCTTTAGTCAGCAACATTAATGATAGTTTCAAATTCAGAAGTCAGTCTTTCAACTACAAAAAGCCCCAAAAGAAAGACTTTGTGAAGCAAAACAAATGATCCACATCACCACTTCTTCTGAAATGCCATTTTCCCTGTTTGCCACTCATTTAAAAAATAATTATTAATTAAACTGCTTTCCCAAAAGAAGCAAGAAAGCCAAATCAAAAAACAACCTAGCACACTTTTGGGAAGCAAGCTAATTTGTCATTTTAAATAGACTACTTCTTCCAGACTCACCCACTGAAAACCCACAGTTAGGACCAGCAGGTCCCTGGTAGCTGAGTCTGCAGTACCTTGGCTGTGAGCAATACTGCAGTCTGTAACTCTCCAACTCAGGAGAACATCAGCCATAAAGCCTGGTAGGAATAGCAGCAGATCCAGGGCTGACAGCTGGGGGTGAGAACAGTCTGAAAGCCCTTTATTTCCAGAAGACCACCTCAGAATCAGGTGGTTAAAAGACGAGGGTGGAAAACAGACAGCAAATACTATGACCAATGACTTATGTTACAGTGATGCCTATTGACACTGATATGGTATCAACAAAAAAACTGAATGAAAGCACAGGACAATATAAAACAACCAAATATCAAAGTATCAAGAGGAGCACCAAATTAGAAGCAGGACTGCAGCACTGTACCAAGTAACAAAGAATGTTAACTACATCATTTTTGTGGTGGCATATTTGTGTCTTCAGCAGACATCCAATGAAGAGGAGTACAGCAAATGCAGAAAGCTATAGTAGGCTCCTCCTTTCCATTAGAATTGGTGATAGGCATGGTTTGAGAATGACTAGTGGGAGCAAGAGATGCTTGGTCTCCTAAGAACACATTCTACAGGTCTGCAACAGATCAGCAGAGTTGCTGGACAAAGTGGAAGCATGTAGCTGGTCCTCAGTGGGACAGAAAAGTGAACAAGCAATGGAGACACACAGTTAACATAGCTGGATGAAGCAGGCAAGAAGATTGCTCTTGTGTATCAACTATTTAGGCATGAGAGGAGCGAGACTGAATTTATTACTGTAGCAGCTGCATACTATAGATATAAATTTTAGTTATGAAGACAAGTAAGAATGATCAAATCTTTAAGATGTATATGAACAAGTGTTAAGGTTTGGTTGCGCAACCAAGAAAGTTGCATGCAATGAATTTCTGAATTACTAAAGTGAATGATGGAGAAGATGGAGCTGTTACCATAATAACAGTGACAGGAAGAAGTGCATAATAGAAGAAATAAGACTCATATTGCAGGAACCTGCAGGTAACTGAAAGTGGAACTTTTAAGACATTCCACTAATAGAGAAGAGTTATTCTCAATATCTTAAATATAAAATTACTGTATTTTAGCTTGGTTTATAAAAAGTGCTTCTTAAAAAATAAAACTTAAAATATAGACAAGTATAAAATGGTGAAAACAGTCTTAGAATAACCTTCAGAATAATTTTTTACCCACAGACCCATGTTAAAGTCTAAGAACAATGAGAATCATTCTTTACAAATAGAACCAGCAGAACACGTTCTGAAGTGATACCGGAGAGTTCAGTTTAACTTTAATGTGGGTAAAAGTTTGCCAAAAGCACTGTAGCTCATCTGAGAGCTAAGGTGACATGAAGGACAACAGATAAACACGTTCAGACTAATATGGTCTGTATGATTCCTATTACTTTCTTCTCCACCCTCTTCACTTGTAAATGTCTCTCAGATAAAGAAAGCAGAAAGGTAATTTGAATTTCCATTTCAACAGGCCTTTGCAATTCTCCTGATGACTACGAATAAAATGAACTAGCCCTTCTAAATACTTGTTTCTTTTTGTTTTATGACAATAAAAAAATAAGCAGAATCTGGCAGGAATTGTCGAAATGACTGATTACATCCACTGGCCATGATCTACAATATCATCTCTCTCTAGATTACAGCTACCAAGCACTAGGTTGTGAACCAATGCAGAGACCAACACAGACACATGAACTGATGTGCATGTGGTGAATACCAGAAGCGACCAAAGATCTTGGTAGTTTTTTCTTGCATGTTTTATATGGTCTTTATAACAACTTCACATCACATCCTAGCACAGTTAAAACAGAGCTCTTCAAGGTTAGTGAGCACATATTGGCTTATACTATGAAGATCTGTTTACTGCTTCTAAGAACAGTCTACTAGATTTCTTGCTAAGTTTATGAAAGGCTTTTTGCTTTTACTCTGTACTTTACCAATTCTACAGAAGCAAAAGGAGTTAGAAGGACAACTAGCAAACTGTATACTTTTAAAGGGGGTAATGACTGCAAGCAGTAGCCATTAGCATAAACTATATCATGATTAGAACTGCAGTTTTTAACTGATTAAAGGATTTTCAATTCAGACTCTAATAGAACAATGATCATAACAATCCAGACTATACTCCTCCTTCCCTCACACCCTCCATTGTCCCCAAACTAAGATAACATGCAGATAAGCAATTACAATCAATAATCTGGATTAATTAATCATAATGATCAGTAACAGATCAGAATTAATCGAACTGTAACAAACAGAAGTGAATTACCTCGTCTTCGCCCATAACTCCTCGCTGCATGCAAACAAAGGACAAATTGTAAAATGTCAAATAACTGTATCATGCCCACAGACTAAAATATTTAAGATACAAAGAACCATGTGGGTAACCAGTAAGTAAAAATCTGTACTTGGTACTGATAATTGTAGATGAGAATGCATTAAAGTCTCACATAAATACCAAACTATTTTACTACTAAATTCATGTTAACACCAGCTCTAAGTAAAATTCTTTAAAATATTTCAATGTCTTTAAACTTGATTTTCACTTCATGTTAATTATGGACTAATTAATTATGGGAACTTTACAATTCATCCTCAAAATGTGATTTGTATCTAACACAAGTGCCTAAATAACACACATATGGTATTGAAACTGTAAAAAGGAAAATACTACTGTAAAAAGCATGTAGCAAGTGTTAAATTAATCACAGACACATCCTGGTCCACATGGAACAGTTTGTACAGTCCTTTGCAGTGACAATGCAAATGCTGTAAGCCGTGACCTTCCTTTTTCATGAAAAGACCTAGCAGAAAATTAACCGCAAGGTTTTGTTTGAAACAAAAGATGCCTTGTACTAGCAAACGAAATCAGGGCACAAGTCACAAGAAATAGCATTGTATCAAAAACACTGCACAAAGGCAAAGCAACAATTTCGCATAGACTGCAAGTAAATCCAAGATTTTCCTAACTTTTGAGTTTTGCAAGATTCTTAAAGAGATCATGCTTGCAGCTACAGTTCAGAAGACCATACTGATTGCTTCTCTGCCTGAAGGCTAAAAACCTAAAAATAGACAGATTACTAATACAGAAACTATTAAGCTTTGTGCTATTTCTTAGTTACATTTCCACCAAGTATTTTCTATTCCTGTTTAACAGACTCAGTATCTGAGAAAAAATACTTTAATCATTACACAGTGGAATTAAGTATCCAAATAGATGTTACTATTAACCATAAGATCATAGCAACATTTAGGAACAGACTGCTGTGTCTTGGCATTATTGTTTTGATTTTACGAGGCCTCTACACACACACTTCTCCTAAAGGCAACTGTTGTTCTGGGCCACTGAAATACATATAGACTCAAAATCACTGATTCATAAATGTCATTCATTGTTCCATTCCCATATTATGAAATTCTTATATCCTGGTACTTCCTATTTGATTAGGGGTCTTCAAAAATTTTAGTAGATATAGTATTTTTTCCCTTTGTTATCTTGATCCCTTTTGACAAGAAATTCAGTGGATTGCTTATGGAACTGAAAAATCTTTCTTGTTTTTGCTCCCTTAGAAAAGTTATTTTTACACAACAGTCATCATCCTTCTATCCAATTTGCACTGAACTTGCTTTCAGATTTATTCTCACCTGAAATAATTATTATTGAAGAGAATTGTTTTTGTGTAAAGGTTTTCAGATCCTTAACATTTCTACTGGAAAGCCAAAACAGAAAAATACATTTTGTGAAAGAGACCTGGGTATCTAAACAAGTGGAAACACTTTAATTAAGATTTCTGACATCAAACCAGAATCCACAAAACAGTGTACTCTTCTGTGCGATCAGCTCTCTCACTAGGTGCTGGGGAGACTGATGCTGAGCTTCAGACATGTTTTCTCCCTGAAGCCAGGCCCTCAGAAGACACGCAGTCCTGGGTCAGTGTTGCAGCATGTACAAATCTTCTCTGACTCCCGGCCAAAGCGACTCCCACATAGCATTAGCAGCAGCGTCACTAAACCCTCGCCTAGCCCCCACACGCTTTCTTTTTTTTTAAAATAAATTCCATCCATAAATAAAACTCGAGTAAGCAGGGAAAATTCAAGGGCAGCCCATCCACAGCAATGTCTGCAGTGTTGTGTTCTCTCTCAAAGGTTAATACAGTGATGCATACTAATATTCATCTTTCGGCACAAGTGTCAGGATACTGCTTTTCTTTTTTTCTACCCCTTTCAGCCTACCAAACCAGCTCAGCTATTTTCTTAAATTTTCATAGTTACGACAAGTGATATGCAGAAAAATATTTTGTTACAGAACAAGTGAAGTTTTCTTCTTTGTGCATTCAAAGAAGGGAATCAGTAATTTTAAGAAAAAACAAAGTTATTAAAATGTTAAAAACCCCTATGCAGTTAAAACAGTAGATGGTGCAGTATTTTATATATATGGAAATTGCAACGATGTACCAAAGTTATCTGTGTATTTCCTGCTTCAGCAAAACAATGACATCAGGGAAAATGGGAGAAAAACTACCTGATGTTGTCACATCATATACTTTAATTGTATGGCAAACCTTCCTCCCTAAAATTTATCTGTCTTGCTCATTTAGAGTACAAAGAGGTTGCACTAGAGTGTGGGCAGGGATTTAGTGCTATTTTGCATCTAGAAAAATGCAGATTTTCTGTATTTATTAAAATAATATGCATATAATGTTTTACACAGTATAGAGCACACATGCTTACAGAGCATGGCAGCTGTATAAATATAGTTAATTGCAGGTTTACCCATACATCAAGACTATACAGATGTATTTAACATACACATAATCAGTGCACATGTTTATAGATAAATTAATTGCAGGGAAGATGGCTCTTTTGGAAAAGGCTGGACACTACAGGCAAATAACTGATTTTCAGCAACAAAAAGGGAGAGATTTAACTGTTTTCCTTAACTTGTCCAAATACTAAGTTATACAGAAATTTGTCTTTTATTTTATAAAGCTGGATATTTTAATTAGCCAGTAACTTGGAAAGATTTCAAATGAGTGAGAATGCATGAAAGACACTTTTATTCTAGAAAATATCAATTATGCAACACATACAAGAAGTATAATGATGCCAGATAAAACGAAATCCAGTAACACTGGAACCTCCCAAAATTAAGAGTGCTGTATATACAACAAAGACATTCCCTTTTAGCTAAAACCTTCTTTTTCTATATCCCTGAAGTTGCATGCTAATACAGCTTACACCCATTAGAAAAATTAAAATCCCCCTTTCTGCAATGCAAATCAGGTCACAGATTTAAGACATAAATAAATACATTTGTTATGCATGCTTATCTAAAATCGAGACAATAGAACTGTACATTATGTGAGCAATGCTACCACAAAGACACCAAATGTATGGTTTCATTTTATTCAGACACATATTTCACCAGAGATCAAATATACACATATTGCAAGAACTCAGCTGAATGACTAAGCTGAATTAAAAATACTATGTTGTGTATCAGGAAAAACTACCAGGCAAACTTCCTACAAAGATAAAATACTATTTGTCACCAACACTGCAACACAACGATCAAATAGTGACAGACATGACAAAGCCTTTTTCATTAATAACTGTAATTTAAAGAAATCTATAAACAGTTACAGCAATAATTTACCAAGAGTCTAGACTAAAGGAGGTAGATGCCCAATTCCCATTTCTTTCTATTGGATTTGGGCGCCCAAATTCCGTTTAGATTTCTTTAGAAATAACACCTTCATAGATTTTAAGGCTGAAAGACATCATTAGGACCATTCAATCTTGGCATGCCTATAAGACTACAGAAGTTTATTTAGCAATTCCTGTATAGGAATTTTAGTAATTTGTGATTGAAGTAATTTAGTAATTCCTGATTGAAGTGCTTTCTTTAGAAGCACAACCAGTTACATTATTTGTAAGAAGTCTAATGCGCCCTTGCTAAACTAATCAAATGGGGAATTATGTTTCAACAGCAACTGAAAAAATTCAATGCTTTAAAACAACAGAAAGTGATGGAAACCCCTTAATGGGGAAAAACACCCTACATCCCAATAAACTTGACTCTTGCATTATTACTTGCTTCAAAAATTTTCTCCCTAAGCTGAGAAAGCTGCAGTCAGGTATACCCCTTCCAAAGTATCTTTTTTTTTTTTTTTTTTTTTTTTTTTTTTTTTTTTTTACAGCTTAAGCTGAAACAGATACATAATTATACATAATTTATTAAACACATAAATCAGGTTTCTTTAGTTCATTTCATTAATTTAAATAATGAAAACTGTAAATATTATTAGGTACAGTTCAGTAAGTACATTTTAAATGAGCTGGGAAAAAAAATCTATCATTTAAGAAGAGGAAAAACTACCTAAAAAAAGTTTTATCTAGAAGTGCTTAGTCTTAAAAGGTCTGCACAATTTCAACCTGGGTCATGTTAGAATCTTTCTGGAATCCAGAGACACCACTTCACTAAATTAATCTCACTAAAATCCAGAGAGGGTTGGTGTTAAGTATTAGTGCATGCATAAATGGGCAAAGGATGTTTAAAAATATTTGTGATTTGCTTTCATAAAGGTCTGGTATTCCTGCTCTTCCTCATAGCTACTACAGTACTTACTGTGAAATGAAGGGACAAATGTGGAGTCTGAATTACCAACTCTTCTTTTCCCCAGTTTCCCCCCAAAGCACCAGTTACAGGGATAGAGGGCAGTGTTAGCTTGAACCCACTTAAGTAGAGAAAGAAATTGGAGTTTACAAGTTCATCAACAGGTGTTCAAACCATAATTCTCATTACTGCACATTTGGAGGAAGTCCTCAATTCTTGCTGAGAAATAAAGGCTGTGAAGAGTCTGAGCAGCTGGAGCTTCCCAGAAGCTGTTTCTAGTGCTTCTGTTCTCGAGCTGCAAGAAGCTGCAGTTACGACATGCCAATCTGAAGGGGCTCTGAAGAGCGTTCCTGACTGCCCTGGCCTGCACTGACATCAGACTCCAGCCATGTGGTAGAGACCAGGTGTCTACAGAACAAGGCTCTGAACTAAACTCTGAAGGGCATAATTTAAAAAATTGTATTGCAGCACCTTTTAGATACTTAAACTGTTATTTTTATCTCACTTACTGAAGGCTGAAAATAATATTGCAGCTTTTAAAGAGGACAGCAGTCACACTAAGTGCTACCTTTCAAAGTACAAGAGAAACCACATAAGCATTAAAAGCAATATATTTTTCAGTGCATGTTCTAGCTTTGTGGCAAGATTTTAGGATAGACTGGTATCACTGTTTCTCCAGTATTCATGATAACAACAAACTCCTTCTTTCCTAGATATTTCACAGAGTAACAATAGCTCCCATGGGCTTTTTTTAGCATGCAAAACTCTAAAAACTGAAGTTCATCATTCTAAGTAAAATTAAACTAATTAAAATATTAATTTCTTACAGCCATCTCACTGAAATACTCCAGTTTCTCTTCACACCTTCCCATTTAGAATTTCCTTGTACAGCGGCAGATAATGACAATTGCACATATACTACCTGAACAAACCAGTTTGCAGAATAGGTCTTAAAGCTGCAGTTAAATACAGAAAGTAAAATGTTGTAAATGTTGTGACAACAAGCACATTGATATTCAGTGTAGAGGAATCAATATAGTGTTGGCTAAACACAGATTTTATTTCTATAGTTAAGCACCTATTTTTTTTTTTTCCAAGATACTCCATTATCTTAAAGTTACCTATTCAATACCAAAGGACCTACTTCTCCAAATGGCCATTGTGCAGTATTTTCCTTTACTAGGCATAACGATAAATCTTAATTTCCTTAAAATTTTAAACATTTGCTCAGTGTTATGCAGGGAAAATAGAGATTTGTTTGCATTTTATATCCATTTGCACAAGTATAAATGACTGTGCAGAATGGGTAAGGCAGTTAAAAAAAACCACCAAAACCTAACAACAACAAAAAACCCCTCCATATAATTTCAAACAGCAACAAATGTGTTCTGGCCATATTTTTTTATTAAGAGATCTTTACTGTTAACACTTAGACTCATCAAATGAATGACGAAAGTGTACTTCGTGTACAACAGCTTCCATGTCTTCTAATCTGGAGAAGTTGTGGCACTACAGCTCTAATTTTTCCCAAAGCAGAAAACACTTATGTGCAAAACCCCTGATTTATTATTGACTTAGATGGATTACCAAGCTGTGCTTCCTTCTTTAGCCTTGAACAAAGGCTAAAGTTCATGCCTTCACTGAGTAGCAGATGTTCATGAAGTCTGACCTACTGGGAGAGGAACATGAACATGAACTCTAACTTCAGCGTATTTCATGGTTAGATACGTGCTTGATAAAAGTCACTTTCAAAAACCCCAGCAAAAATAAAATGTTGTTTCACATGAGTGTAATACAAAGTGTCTAGTTCACTCTTTATTTACCTAATATAGAAAAACATGTTTCTGGCCTTCTTATTTTTCTAATTCCTGTTTCAGTACAATAGATTTCCTACAGCTCTTTGGAAAACACCCCTGGATTGCTTGAGAACAAAACAGAATAGTGCATCATTATGAACATTTCAGATTTCCAATAAGCTAAATATAATGAAAGTCTGTTGCAAGATTAGCTCTTGCCATTCAACTCCAAGAAATGGCAACAGTCCCATCAGTGTTGAAGACCAGAGGCAAGTAATTCAGTAACAGAACAGAACAGTATAATTTTATACCAACATGTCAGACTTAAACTAAGCTAGAGATAATTAGAAACTGTTACAAGATTAGAACTTACCATTTAACATCAGAAGATTGTCAGTCCCCGGATGTGGATAACTCAAGCGACCTTAAAAGAAAACAAAAACCAAAGAACAAAACAAATGCAGAGGTTTTAGCTATTTTTGCTAGAAAAAAATAATGAAAAAATCACTGCTTAGAATTTGCCTAAGGGAAATAAAGAGCTAATATTTAACTTCAAGCACATTAACCAACAATACCCTTGACCCAAGTTAAAGCTGACAAGAACAGACTTCTTAACCTTAATTCTCTGGTCATAAGATCTGCAGTGTACTTTGGGATCAGCTCCAATAGGATAAAGCCACTTTTTGTTTCATGACACCCAGAAATAGTGCTGACTGCTTTAGTCTTCTCTTTCACTGCGACTGTGAATAACTGCACTATGCACATTGCTTAACAGAGTGGCATTTCTACAACTTAATGCTTCTCTACTGAAGCAATTTAAGAAAAATCATGTTAATAAGAAATAAGGTATGCAAATTTTATTAACTGATTTATGACTGCATCTTGGTGTATTTCATATAACCCTGGAATGTAATATTTTTCATTAAGTCTAGCAACATTAGACCAGTAGCTTATCTACAGATTCAACAAAATTAAAGACTATTATAGATAAAATTTTCAGCATTTTAGTTGGAATAAAAAAATTACATGAAAACCTTATATCATGACATCAGAATTTTTCAAGAATTGCATTTTACTACACCAGTGGCATGTTATACTTTAGTACTTAAATGAATGGTTTAAAATGCACAGCTGAAGTGTCTGCTCACTACAAATTCCTTTTTATTAAAGGAGACTTTCTTTCTACAGGAAGCTGCAAACATACCAGTAGGGCACACTGACCTAGAGAGACATTTATAATAACTGCTGTGTTTGGAAAAACTGTGGTTAAATGTACAAAAAACTGCATTGCCATCTATCTTGCTATTCAAATATACTTGCTTGCTTATAATCTGAAGAACATTATATGTGAATACATATATGTGAATACTGTGACTTAAACATCTAAATCTTTTAAAGGAAATGGGAATG
Source organism: Pyrgilauda ruficollis (assembly GCF_017590135.1). Taxonomy (NCBI): domain Eukaryota; kingdom Metazoa; phylum Chordata; class Aves; order Passeriformes; family Passeridae; genus Pyrgilauda; species Pyrgilauda ruficollis. The sequence goes on along the minus strand of NW_024508100.1, from coordinate 10,036,486 downwards.
CTTGCAGAGGCATAAAGAAGAACCCAGTCTGGAAGCAGTGGGCATGTAGAACTCACACATTTTTAAAGGGTCATATATATGCAGACGGCTTGCAAGAAAAAGAAACCCCGGGGGGGAAAAAGAAAGAAAACTAAATCAGCAAGCTATATATATTAAGGCTATCTAGCAATCCTTATCATACTCTGTTTGGACCTCTACTGCTGGAAAACCCATGAGCTTAGTAGCAAGACTAGAAATGTAAGTAGTTCTGAGTCCCAAGGGACACCTTTGGGGTTAAATTAAAAATATTTTTGTTGTAAATCTGTAAATAATAGGGTTTAGGTTTTCCTCTTCTCCTTTAAGAAACCAACACGGTAACTTTCTGCCAAAAAAATAATTTGAAAATATACACATCACAAACTCTGAAATGTAAAACTTCAAAACAGCAAGATTAAGATAATTTAGGAAATTTTGTTCAGCCTTATTATTTTCAGGCATTGTGGAAAAAAAAGGTTTTTATACAGCTATGAACTATTTGTTGTCCCACAGATTTTATTATTGTAAGAATGGATGGTATCAGAACACCTGCAGATTAGGTAAGAACAATTTGCTGTTGAATTTGGAAGCACTGAAAGGCTAGGGCAGGCTCCAGGAGAAGGGCAGATTAATTCCACCTAGAAAGACTCTGCTGTCTTCTCTAACTCCAACAAAATCTTTGAGTAGGCTTAGGAAAAACAACAAACACAAAAACCTTTGTAGGAGCAAGCCCCTGTCTTATGTTTCTTGTCTTCAAAGTGTCCAGTTTTAATGTATTTCTTCTGTTATACTGAACATCTACAGTTCTATCTAATGTTTCTTGGAACTATAAAAATTCTACCTTCTAGCAATGCATGCTGGTAAAATGGGCAAAGAATCCGGAAAAAGGCGTATTTAAACTGCATCCTGGGAGCTGCCACAGCCCAGCCACGCGTATAATGAGTTACTCTGATATACTTCTCAGGTTTTTGCTCTATCAAGGCTAACATTCATTTGTCTAACTGCAAGAATTTCACAAGATCACTGCCATATCATGTTTATATACATTGCTATAGAAACATTTGTAACAGTATGAGGTGTTCCTTGCAAATCAGAATGCCGTATTTATTGAGAATAACAAATGAAATTGTGAGACATTATGTCAAATTTCCTTGACTCAGTGGTGACAGTCTTTCTCCCTATCTGAATTTTTCCTCTCTTCCCATGTAAGAAGAAAGACAAAGGATAGGGTTTTTTCCCCTGCAATTATTTCCTAAACAGAAGTCAGGTTTAAGGCCTAGTAGGAGAGAGAAGCTCACCAGTGTCAACACCTGGGGAGGAAAACTTCTAAAGAATAGTAATTTCTAGGTTTATGCAATTCTGCTTTTGCATTCTTTTGCTTCTTTCCTTTACAGCTTCACAAATAAGCTGCATCTGAAACACATATGCCAAGCTGAAATAATGAAGGACTGCTCACTGAGTGGAAGGGAAGGACTGCATCAGGCAGCTGGGCCCACCACTGCAGCCCAAAACCCCGTCTCATTGTTGGGGAGATGAATTTGCTAACTCAGATGGTGAATGATTTCAAGGTTAGAAAGGAAAACAACCAACAAAATATTCCATACACTACTGTATTGATACTTCTAAGTTTCATTTACATGGTTATTTCAAGGAAATCAGACTTTACTGCATTCTCGTGAACTAAACCCCTGTACTTTCTACCTGGTCTACCACTTGGACATACAACTTTAAGAACATTTTAAACATAGAATGTTTGCTTCCTTTTTCAAAATGCAATCACTGCTATTTATTTATAATGTTAGTTTAGGTTCTTCTCCCTCAGCTTAATCTGTTGAAGCAAAATGAATTATTTTCTAGGCTGTCCACCTTAATTTCATGACTGGTGAATTCAGAACATTTCACACATGGAACTGGGTTCAAGATCAGTTTAATACAGAGCTCAGACCACAGCATTTTTGAACAGGTTATTCTAGTTACATTTACTATATTAAGCCTCACTTAAAATATCAGTATGTAGAATACAAAAGATGGAGCACCATCTTGCAACAATTCATTATGCTTCTATCACACACATCTTTTCTAGCTGGCTATTTTCACTCTATGTTTTAGATGCATTTAAAAAAATATACCTTTTTAAGAACAAGGCACAAATCCTATCTAATCCCACACTGCTTCAATGTCAGTAATCTAGAACGGTATAAACCATTCAATGGTCTTCTAGCAGTTTCAGTGGCCTCCCCCTGCTTAAAAAAAGTAGTTTTAATAGTAAAGATGATTGAATAGTTTAAAGTCAGCTACCAATCAGTTATAAAATATCTAATATTTAAATAATAGATTTAGTCCATTCCTGAAAAATGTAAAGTAATTAATTTACTACCTCTCTATAGAACTTGTGTACAGATCCAAAATTTGCAATCCCCTACTATCTGGAAAAAAATAAAATGCCCAATATTACTTTTCTACAGAAGGTAATCAGAAAGATCATCACGTTACAGAAATTCTCTGTGCAAACCTGAACTTACAACTTCACCATGCTAATTAATAATTCTCATGTATTGTGGCTAAATTGAAACTAGCATTGCTAAGAAGCAGCAGGTATGCCTGACACTTCTTATACAACTACAGCTCTATTAAATCTAGCCTCCTCTTACTTATCTAAATGTAATTAATATTAACAGAACTGCCTGCCTCACACATTTCTCAATGCACTCTTCTGCGAGGACAGAAAAAAATTAAAAGCTTCAAATAAGTTTTGGTGGGCCATTTTATCCACTGAATCCAATTAAGAGTCTTGCTAATCCAAACATGAGGAAAGAGTAACAAACTTAGTTTTAGCAACATTCCTGTATTCTCATGTTACTGATGGGGCAAAAGAAATTTAAATTTTTGTAAACTTCTTCTTGGCATACTCACTTTTTATTTTAAGGCAAATTCAAATCTACTTTTAGAAATGCATACTTTTTATTCCTATTTAACTAAACTGTTGGAAGAATCCCCATATATTAGAACATTACTTCTATAAACATTACTGACTCAGATTCACGAGTTTAATACTTCATATGTACTCTCCCCCTTTTTAAAACAAGTCTTAATTTGTTGTATGAAGAGACTGAGAATCAAAACTCCTTACCCCTTTTCCTTATTTTCAAGAGATCCCCTGAGTAGAAGAGAAAAAGCTTCCAAGTCAAGCTTTTCCCAGTAAGAGTGAATGGCTGAGGATCACAGCAGTTTCAGAAAGGACAGTTTTGGAATCAGTGTAGTTAAGACAACAGCACAAACCCGTGTTTGGACAACACCTAGTTACAGAAAGCCTAGAAACTGCATTTTCCAATGCTTGCGTATGAACTGCGCAAGTCAGAACGAGGCCAAATGGGCTGTCTCTGACAGGACATGTATTCAGACAAATCAGTGGATCAGTCTTAAATATATTCTTTTATCAGAAAAAGTTTATATGAAAGAAAGAAGAAAATGTGTACGTAAGATTTCAAAGCCTTTTATGTGACATCTGACAGGCCATGTATTCAGACAAATCAGTGGATCAGTCTTAAATATATTCTTTTATCAGAAAAAGTTTATATGAAAGAAAGAAGAAACAATGTGTATGTAAGATTTCAAAGCCTTTTATGTGACGAGGGAGAGAATTTTTCCCTCTGTATTTTTTTCCAGCCTTAGAAATTATTTTCTTGGCACAATTTGAATTACTCTAGGAAAAAAATGTGAAGCTTTAAATTTCAGAGCTTCATAACACAAAATATAAAACAAATGTCTTTGAAAGAAAGGCAATGCTCTTTGTGCCACAATCTTTACTAGAAAGATGTTTAAAACAACAGGTAATTAATTCCATTAAATCAGTCTCCTCAATACTAATATACATTGCATAAAAAATGCAACAACTGCTTCTAAGCTTTCTCCATAATCTGTTTCAGCCCAAATGCACTGTCTTTCCTGCTTCTTGACAGCAAAATGCATGGATATTTGGGGGGGAGAAGTGGAAAAAAGAAAACCAGGTACACAAGTGGTATGTCTGAAGAATTACACTAGCAATAGCTCTATGTGTCAGGCTATCAGTATTTAATTCTTCTCTCAACTGTTTTAAGAACTATTAGAAGAATAAAAAGGGTATTTAAGAACAATGATATAAAAATGAATTAATTTAACTTCAGTTTTTATTTCACTGGAATTGAATGGATGGGGATAATCTTAAACATTACTTAAGGTCCTGTTATGAAACGCATTTCAAGAAAGCTGCATGGGAAAGATTAGTTTTAATATGATCAGTAATTCTGCTGCAATGAGTAGTGAAGTCAAACATCTTCTCCCTATTACTCTACATTGAAAGTATCTTACTGAAAGCTGAAATTACTTTTCTTTTGATCACATGTGTTGTAATGACAAAGCTTTGTCTAAACAAAGCTAAAACTAGTCATCTATAAACAATTTTCTGGCAGCCATAAACTTAGCTTTCAGTGAATCATATTTGAAATAATTTTTTTTCAAGTTCATGAAAGCAAAAGTGGTGAAATTCTACTTGCTCCTAAAATGGATCTTGACATGCAAAACTTGAAGCTATGAGCTAGTACACAGACTGTCTGTTCTGCATTGTGCAAAATTTGAGACAAGATGCTTAGTCATACTCCAGATATTGTAAGCAGCTAAATCTGAAACACGTGCTTAAAATTCCAGGGACTTTCATTTTACTGCTGTGATCAGATATAAAAGATGCATTGTTTTAGTGTGCTTATATTTACTTCAAAACTTGTCATAAAAATATTCCCTAGTTACAAAATACTCTTTAGTTGCAACAAAATATGTTATATATTAATAAGAACAACAAATAATAATATTCTTAATCCTGTGCATTCTGCAAACAAATACAATGGAGTTCTAAGTAAATGTTAGATTTTCTGTGGTGAACAGTCACAGAGACTAATATAACCAAATTAAAGTTTCATGTCTGGCAGAGAAAAGAAAAAAAAAAGAAGTTAAAGTTGCTCAGAAATTACAGAAATTCCAATTAATGGTGAAAAAGTCAGAAGACAGTAAAGAACTAAAAGGCCGATTCACCACAACATCTCCTCCTCCCATTTTCAGTCTGTAAGGAACATTTCTCATGCCTTATTGTTAATAACATAGCGGTTTCAGCTGAAATCACATCCACGGAGAAAAAATATCTTATCCATCAACTTAAATAGCAGCACACAATTACTCTATTTAAATTCAGTTGGCATGTGCATTGTTCTCTGGCACTCGAACAGAAAAATGGATTTCCTTTGAGTTCATCACTATCTATGGCTTCCATCTGTTTTAGTTCGAACATAAAACTTAGCAGAATTTTCACTGCAAGAACATCACTGTTTAACTGTTAAAAAAATACATCTCTTAACTGTAGACTGACACCATATATCATGTCCCTAGAAAGCACAGATGGAAACTACTGAGTTTTTCAAGGTATCTACGTATGAACCAAATTATCTTTCAAGTCTTAAAGCTTTTTCTTGTCTTACTCTTCTTGGAAAATTATTATTGGAAATATGTAATTTTCGTCTATTGTAACATAACAAAACATGACAGATGAATAAAAATTAGTATCTTCTATGCTCACTGTACCTCTGAAATCTCTTCTGCATTACAGAGATAAAATTAAAACAGTGAGATAGCAGGGGGAACCGAGCAACCAATTCCATTTGTCATGTCAGCATATACAGAAGGAAGAAACAGACTGATTTTCACCTTCAGGAATGTGAGAGATGCCAATGGCAGTATATTGCAGTAGAAGATCTGCACTCTCTAGCTTTATGCCCAACGGTAGCTTTCAGAAAAGGAAAGAAGCAGTAACCACCTGAGTGTGGCAACTAGAAGCACAAATCCCCTGTAAGAGGAATGACACACCTGGTCACCTCAGCCTTGAAGAGCTATGAATGCTTAGAGCACACGGCAGTCACACCGGGCTAGCTGTTTCAAACCTTTTGTTTTAGTTAATGTTTTACAAACATGTAGAATAGACAGAAAATTAAGTTAATAATGAACTTCAATAAAATTGCTAAAATGGAATTAATTCTCTCTGAGCCATAACAGAAAAGAGATGAGATTTAAGAACACCTAAGAAAATTTAATTTTGGCTTCCACTTACTTTAAAGTCAAGGAAAATTAACAGTTTAAGTAAATGCTAGATACTTACAGATGCTTTGTAGAGATTTTCAGCTTGGGAAAAAACTACAGACTTTTGGCTAACTATTTTAAATCTTAAAAATACCATTAAATGCTATCTGAATGCTACAGGTCTTCCAAGTAATTACACAGATCTTAAAAGAATCATGAGCAGACTACCAAGGTGTCCTTCAGATTAGGAGAACAACAGGCCTTTCTGTGCTAATGCAATATATAGTAAGTATAGGAGCCTCTAGAAATGGAGAATGGATGGGAGTAAATAATGCTGCAAAAAAAAAATTGATTGTTTAATTTTTACAATTGCTTGAATACAGAGATTTAATTTCTACAAAGCAAGCCTAAAGTCATGGATAATTTTAAAATTAGATTGTGTTAATCTAATTAGAACACCACAAATGAAGTAACATCTGATCAGCTCAAGTGAAATTGTTTGGGTTCCCTGCCCTGATGTTCAATAGTAAATGCTACTTGAGAAAGTATGGAAGAACAGAATTCACAGGAGTGAGTTAATGTGCAGGGGAAAGAGGAGTTCAAATGGGAGCCCACATACACTAGCTATATGCTTACTGCTGCGGCCAAATGATTTAATAGAGCTCAGGACTGTAAGAGGAACCAGCATTCTAAAGCCAACTGTATTTCTGGACTTCTTCAGATTTGGATGCATTAGCATTCTCCAGTAGATTTGAAAAAAATATTTTAAAAGACAAATCCTGATTTTATCAATTGACTGAGGTTTTTTTGTTTTTCAGCTTTCACTTTAGAGAAAGGGAAAATTACCTGGCAACACTTGGAGTAGCTTGTTTTAAGTAACTGTGAAACAATGTTTTCAGTAAAAGACAGCTTAAGACTGACTTTTCATTTGACTGAAAAAATAGTTCATTCTCTATTTTAATATGAACTTAGAATCTAAATTAACAATCAGTATTCATTCAAATATGCAGAATGGATGACCCTTTTTTCTTTACTTAGCATAATAACATACCTTTAAGTGGATCATGCTCTGCTCTCATAATGTCAATAAGGGAGTTTTCCAAAGAGTGCATATTCAGACTGTCATACATTCTATTTCGATCCTAAAAGAAAACAAAAGCCTTAGTATTGGTATACAAATTCTGTAGTTTTTAACAAAAAACTTGAAAGGAAAACACAAGCTCCTTCTAACAGCTGCCCACTCAGACACTCTGAAGATGGACAATGATACAAAGCAAGATCTAATTTTATTAACTGTAATTTTAACAGCATCCAAATATAAAACTAGAGATGCAGTGTGAAGAACTCTGTGTGATGCAGTGTGAACAAATGCTGTGTATGTATTTGACAGCCTGTGAATGCCTGTTTCCTTCAAAACTGCTTCAATTAGTTCTAGTGATCCACAGCACAGTTGTGCATAAGCTGATTAATGAAGGAGACTAATGTCTGTAACAGTTCAATTTCATTTCATGCACAAGTAAAATAGTGAGGAAGGTGGGGAACTACAGGACAAGGGCAGTCATGTCACATAAAAGAGAGCATTTTCTTGGTGCTTGGCCAAGTGCCTGGCATGGGCCTCCAGCCCCTGCCGGAGGCTGCGCTTGCTGGCTTCAGGGTCTTTGCATACAAAAACTTGAGTTACAAATGGTCAGCCCATAATGGTTAAAGGGTGGAAAATTAAAGCTAAACTATGAAAAGAAAATGTCAACAAATCTTACTAATAGATTATCAGCCTTATAGAGGACAATTTCTTTTACACATGATTATTAGGAAGTTACTGTACTGTCTTTACAAATATTTTCACTGACAGTAATAAAAGTTACTGCAATGAACTGAAGATGTTTTCACTGATTTTGTTTTATCCAAGCCACTTTCTCCCATGTTTTCCAATAAACCCAACTTACAGACACAGAAAAAAGATGACTTCTAAATTCCTTGGTCTTTCTGGGATACCTTTTAGAAACTGAAAACAGTTTCTGTAAAACTATAATATTTTCTACTTTCAAGTAGTCTGACTAGACTGTACTGCACTTAAATCCTACAATTGTGCCTTAATTTTACCTTGGTCTTCACTCTAGTAATTCAGCAGAGTAGGATGAAATACATCATATACATCCCAGGACTGGTGAAATTTCCCTAAAGATGCAGCCATGCACTTTGAATATATATAATAGGAACAGAAGGTGCATCTCACACTCACTCTGACTTTCCATGACAGTTCAATAGAACCATAGATTAATCTCAAGCTACGTCCCTCAGCAAACAGGTATTCTTCACATTGGAGGAGTAAAAAAGCAAGCTTTGGAACAGAAGTTTTCTATCACTCACTATGACTTCTGATCAGCTTTGCCATGATGAAACTAGGATTTCACTTTCATCTGTTAAAAAGTTTAGTCAATGTTGGGATGAAGAGGAAGAAGCCTTTTTTCCCACCTCTCTATCTCTAACAACTATTAAGAGTAATGGATTCCTGTTGGGTAAGCCATCTGTTAAAAAATAAAGTATCTCATCAAATCAATTGGAAGCATTTGGACAATTTTAATGATGAATTAAAAACGTAGGTTTCTCTTTTCTCTGGCTACATCCCAGACCAAATGCCACTGACACTTCAAGAGGCAATCTTCAACCTGGTTTGAGTGCCAACATGTCACCACCACTATTTTACTTCATAGTAACATTAATTTTGGGACTGGCTGACTTTTGTTCAGTTTAGTTGTCCTGAAAACCACCAAAAGAAACTGAAGTGACTAATCTGCTTCCGTGCCCTTACAGGTTTGTTTCTCAACAGCACAATGAAAAGAACCTGCTTACCACAGCAAACTTGCTTTCTATAGAAGGTGTGAGCAGTGGCCAAGATGGATCTGTTCCCTACTGTCCCCTAGCATGCAGAAGTATCTCATCAGGATTGTTAATGAAGCCTTAAATTCAGTTTACGGCACTAGTTAGTACGTAGTCAGTGCTCTTGCAAAAACCAGCACTGAGTAAAGACAGAACATGCTACCTTTGTAGCTGATAAGGGAAAAGAACTAGTGTTGGTAAAAACCAGACTGAACTGTATATGGTGTTTCATCTTTGTAACAGACTCATTACAAATTTTCTTATTTATTTTAACACTGCTACATACATATGTGTTGAAGTAACACACGACTATCTGGGAAATTGTCATCATTACAGACTTAATGACACTCTGTGGCGCCAATAAGAAAAGGCTTCACCATGGTTAATTCCTAGAACTGGGCTACTTGGTGCAAGATTTTACAGAGGAATGGAAAAGTAAAACATGTGCTTACAATTTATTTGTAAACTGCTCTACTGGGTGACATGGTGCAATGATTCTAACTTCACCCTTGCATCATTCTATTTTGAAAGCTGTGTATCTAAAGCAAAAGGTCTTGCTCTGCTAGAAGCAGAAGGAAAAATAAGCTTTTCCCATCCTTTTTAGAAAGTTTGTGGTCTGTTTCCTTGAATTGCATTACTTAATTTTGGGCAGTGGAAACATACAAGGGGCAGATACCACACAATATCAAAACGTTGTGAATACACTGAAGTACAGGAGGATTTAAATATGTGAATCATATTCTTCTATCCCCCTACCCACACATCACACCACTCTATCATGAGTTTGGGTACTATCTTGGTAATCGGTGCTTCAAAATTTTAATCTCTATTCCAAATGACACTGATGAATTGCATGCTGTCTCTAAAGGAACAAGTAATTCTTTGGGTACAAGGTTCATTGTAAACCTTTGTGCAGCTTGGCTTTATAATGCTACAAAAAACTGCTTTGAGCTCCCCAAATATGTACATCATATCTTTCATCTATGCTAATAGGAACCTTTAATTTCAAAGCAGAACTTAAAAGTATTTCAGTAATGTAGGTCACACACCAGCCAGAATTATCTAGAAAGGTCTGTTGAAACAGGACAATTCTACCACAGAAGGCACTACTAAACCAGAAAACTTCCATTACAGTTTTGATCAATTTTTAGGACAAGCACAAAAAGCACTACCACACAACATGATTGTTCCAGATCTCCATGCATGTGGAAACAGTCCCCAGAATTAGGATTAGCTTTAGTTTCATTATTTCAACAAAACTGATAAGCAGTTATCTTCTAAAACAACCTGGACCTACTTTTAAAACAACATGGAAGTAGTCCCAAAAATTAGAACTATTTCCATGTCATCTTAAAGACAGTTTCAGATTGTTTTGGAAGATAACTGCTTATCAACCATGTTGAAATAATAAGACTAAAGATAATGAGTAGTGCAAAGGCACTGATACCTAAGCATGTATGTTAATACACATTTTCTATCATCCTGACTCCGGAATTGTCAAGGTTGAACTCCTGTTAAATATTTTTCATTTCCTTCAGCTCTGTGGCTCATCAGTCCTGTGCTAAGAAGCAAGTGGACCCTTGCTGTGTCAGAAGGTCTGCATCTCAGTGGAATGTCACAACATAATGCTAGCTTTATCCCCCTCAGAGCTGATAGTTAATTTCTCCCAAGCACTACAAATTCTCAGACTAGTTTTTTACTTTTAGCTGTCAAAATGTTTGACTCCTGCTTGATTTACCTTTCCCGTATCAGAATCACAACTACAGACCGAGCGATATGGTTAAGTAAAAAATCATCTATGTAGAAAATTTACAGAAAATGGTAGTTACTTTAGGAATAGGAAAAGCACAAAGTATCCTTCCAACAGAATACAAGTGTTAGAAGGAGCTTTTGACAATGTCATGCAAAGTACACCTAGAGTATTCATTTGAGAAGTAGTTCCCAAGCCATGCATCTGAATATGCATGAATGGGAGAAGGGTAGCTTTCTCTGAAGACCAAGTTTCAGTACTAAACTCATGAATAAATAGATTTTTTGGCACATTTTGCTTAGAACTTCTATATATACCCATGCAATTTATGCAAAGATTATCCTGTCTGAGCATGTGCAGAAACTGCAGTCACATCTCTAAGCTTATGTATTGTCACTTATACATAAAGCAAATACAAGGACCAAAGCTACTGAATGGTGAATAATTTTGCTTATTTTTAACTACAAACACTACTTCACAGTTAAGAAATTTAACACATTTGAATTCTGGAAACATGCCTTCCACTACTGATTTGTGGGACTACTTGAAGTAAAAATTAAAATAAAACGCAGATATTAAAATCTGTAAATGGTAGTATCTTTAAGGAATGATCTTTACATGTCTATTCATATTCTAAAGAAATGCAGCACCATGCGATAGGAGCTGAAGAAAAAAAGTCATAAAGCTTATAGTCGTTTCAAGTATGGTCTTACTTAGCTGCAGAAAGGACTCCAACTTTGACCCTGATGAATTGACTGAGTTTGTTAAAAGCTAAATTAAAGAAGCCTTTTTAAAACTGCTCCCCCAAATAAAAGATTAACAAATTCCATTTTTTTTTCACCTTAAACCTGACCCCTGAATAAAAATGTGCTTTAGGACTAGAAAGTGACAGCTGATTTAGTAATAAAGTATCTACACTCTAAAAAGTACCTGAATATAGTATTCATTGTTAATGCTAGCAGTAATAACAATTCCTACATACATATTCTAAAATACCTCTACTAAGATCTAAATTTCAAGTTATTCTCATTTTATTGAGGATGTACTACAATCATAAGCCCCTTGTTGAAACCATAACTAGTGTAAATGAGAAACTAAATATGAAAACCTATTGGAGCTACAACTTTAGCTCTATAAAAAAGCAAGGAGGAAGACTTGAAGTCGACACAGAAAATTGCTTGGTTACTTTTCGCAGTGTCGTTAGTGGTAAAGATGAACGAAAGATGTCTGGTAGACATCTGTGAATGGTCAACTTGACAGCAAAGTGTTTGAAGTTAAAATGACACCATCAGCTACATAAGCTAACTAAATTGAACCCAAAATGCACCAAGAACAAGTCCTGTGGCGAAGACATATCCACTTCCTAGCTACATAAGCATTTAAAAATGAACAAAAAACCCCAGTACTGGAGTACTTCAACTCAAGAATACGTATTCATAACCTGGAAACAACCAGACACCAGACTATGTAGATGATTAAAGTACTGGTAAACTTGACTTACATGGCAAATCTAGAAAATTTGTATATTAATAGTTTCAGTGAAATATTTAAAGGGACATTTCGAAATTTGAAAGGGACATTGTTATTCAAGTTTTGGGTTTCTCACACCCCTGCCCCACATCTAGAAATACCTACACAGTCTTGAGTACTTAAACACAAATACATCAGCACATACAGCAAATGTACTTTTGGATAGATCTCAGGTGAGAACACATTCATTTTAAGTCAGAGAACAAGGTTAGGCAAGATAGCCATCATATACTCACTGCTATAACTATCAAGGCTGTGAAATATTTTGTTGAATTTTTCTAACTCTGATTTTGTATTGCATTGATAGAATGAGCTCTATAACTCAAGAAAAATTAAACAACAAAAGAAAAGTCTTATATCATATGAAGTCATAAAAACATTAGCATGGTAAGACCTACAAACTTCCCACTAACTGATTGCTTTGAATGGCAAATCTGTGCAGCTCCTAATACTATTTATTCAAAGGCTGTGATCCTGAAATTAAAAGCATGGCCATAGACCGCTTTCCCCAGTTAGAGATATCCCCAGTATGGTCCTCAAACACACATATCTGGTTGTGTGTGATATTTCAAGCAGTCCCAGGCAATCATCCACTGCGTTAAAATCCCTGAAACTGTTCTCTTCCAGCACAGCCTCCATAAAAATAAACTGGTAAAGCCTGGCTGATAGAGCAGTGTTTGGACAATTATATTACTCTGAAGAGTAAGAAAACTCTGCAGCTAGATAATCTCAATGCCTTCAAGTTTAAGTTTAACATCAGTTGCCAAACACTGAACACTTTTGAAAAAATGGGCCACACATTTAGGAGTCTAAACATGGCATTAAGAACCCAACTTTAACAACCTGCTCTTCACCTAATATTCACTGGTATGTGTATCATCCAGATACACAGCCACTGAAAATGTTAAGCGCTATGAAATGATACTAAAATTATCACATGGAAAATTTGACATTTTCCAAATGGAAGTGATTCTAAGGCAGAAGAACATGACAGCAGCTTAAATTAAATATCTAAAACTAACACCTGTTGTGACATACAATCTTAAACCTCATTTTGTTTTTCATGTGATTGACTTTCTTTGAGAACTTGAGCACATTTCAAAAAGAAATCGAAAAAGAAAAAGAAAAATCTGCATTTGTGCAAGATACTACCTCACCATACCAATCCCCAGCTGGAGAGCTATGTTTAAACACAGAATAAGAACACTCAGCTTTCAGGACCATGAACATTACACACTGTTTGTCTGAACAAACAGGAAGGACAAATGAAGGTGAAAACCACCCAGAAACATGGTGCATTTCCTTAATTCGAAAAAGACACAGAAATTAGATTCATGTTCAGAGAATGCAGTGTTTTAACTAGAACGAAAGCAGTCAAACACGGACATATAGTATTAAACATTTTAACAGGTTTTAGTAAGATAATTTGCAAGACGGTAAGAAAAACTAAACTTACAATCAAAACAGACTTAGCAGAAACTGCAATTCTCAAAAATAAAGGTAAAAATTTAGAAATAGTTTATTATTTTCCTCATACATGCAGTGTAAAGCAAAAAAGTGGATATACAAAACATGATCTTTGTCCTTGGGTTTTGTCCACAGATATGCCTGTAGCATGTTTTTTGGGGGAAAACACTTGCATAAAAGTTTAGAAATATATTTTCAGCTTTGTACCCTATAATCAGGGCTTTTTTTTTTTGCACTTTATGTCAGGGAATAAAAGAGACTATTCATATCATCTCACTTCCTGAAATGCAATGTAAGTGCCTAAAGTGGAATCCCAGGGGCTGCGTAAGGTCAGTGGTGGCAGGTATGTTCTTCTAGAGAATTAGATTATCTAAATAAGGAACCTAGATTCCATCTAAGGAGAGAGAAATAGGCCCCTCAATTAAATGCTTAACTTGTACGGTGTCAATACTTGATAAGATTTCTAACTGTCCCTTTAATGATTCAAGCGCAAGGCAACAACCCTTCCCTATATGAAGTACCTACAACAGTGGAAGCAGGGTAGCTGAACTTATACAAAATTACATCCACAGGTTTTAGGTCCATGAAAGAACTGTATCTGATGCAGTTTGTATTATCCTGAGAAAGACAGAAAAGCTTCTAACAGTGAGGCACATAAGAAAAACTTGGCTATATGCTTAATTTGCTTACGTTTAAATCAGTGTTGCAATGATGTTTAATTATTTTTACTTAAAACCAAAACAAACTGCTGAACTTTTAAAAAATCCTCAGAGATGTCTCTTATAACTTCTGCAAGCAAAAGCAGGTTTGCTGGAACTAATGTGGCCACTGTGAACTCAACTTCATATGGGGTATGTTTCAGTTTTAACTAAGAAGTACAGAAAATCAGCTTTCATCCCTACAAGCAACACCCATAATAGTCCACTCAGTTATCAGTAATGACATTCATTGTCACTGGTATATTAGTTTAACGTCAAGAAATGTTTTTTTCATCAGAACTGATGCCAGTTCTATTCTGGGGCCCACCCAGCAATGCAAACACCAAAGAATAAATAAGTTTGATGGAAGGGCAAAGCTTCAAATTTGCATACAATTCCCCTGTGGTTTATCACGTTAGCATGAGGTACGTGTTTTATCAGAAAATGGATGAGCAGCTGACGTGCTGAATGCTATTTGGACTTTGCAAAAATATGTAGCATCTTTTAAAAAATGGTAGCTGAATGTTGAAGACTACGCAAAGTCCCTGAGAGCACTGGCTTTTCTAAGCCAGTTTTTAAATTGCTAATTTTGAGCTAGCTAAAGTTTGCAAGAGAGGTGCTTTGTCCCCTCCCCTACAAAATTATTACTGTGGTTAGCCCAAAGAAAAAGGTATTCTACAGAACTGGGAATGATGCAGTATGTATCCAACATGCATGCTAAGATGTGTTTGCTCTGTGGAAGCTTGGAAGAGATAGGTAACTTCTGCATGCACGTAAATGCTTTTGTGCTAGACTTTCCAAACAGCACAAAATTCCATTTGTACTGGTTTTTTTTTAGTATTTTCTGAAATTGCTACTGTATCTTTAAGAATCCTCAATCTAAATACCACAGCCTTTTATGGAAGGCGACAAGCACAGTACAAATCAGCAAGATGGGTGTTTGACAGCATTGCAATTGCCGACAAGTCCTGATGAAAAGAAGCACAAGCTCTAAGCTCTATTTAACTTTTTCATTATGACTTGCAAAATGTTAACAGTCACCACAAGGAATTAATCATATAACAATAGTGTACTAACTGAAAAATAAGAACATGACAGTGTAGCAAAATAATTTATGGAAACATATAGTGTTTCCACAATAGCAGTAGATAACATTGCAACCTTTCAAAGAGGTTTATTTTAACTGTGTTCTGCAACTATGACTTCATACACGTCAGGGAGATTTAAGCACAGACAGACCAACAGCATTAATACAGCCAAACAGGCCAATTTAATTGGTGGGTCTGGTGCTCATAGGTGTAACCAACAATTAAGAATGCCCAACTTCTTACTTGGACATTATGCCTTAAAAAATCTGCCAACCCTTACAGAGAAACACTGAGATAAAGAGTTAAACTGAAAGGATTTCTTTCCTAGCTTATTACACACAAATTATTTAGACGATAGCCTAAATGCAGAAGATGCTTGTTTAGACATAAAAGGAGTTCATCGATAGCCAAAGACTTCTGTAGAAGCTTCTGAAAGTTAGAAGTATTGGTCACATGAACTTGTAACGCATACTGGATGAGCAAATATATTCAGAGCCTGTGCTTAGCCATGTATGAATTCCAGTGTATATGTCACAGCAGTTTCAATGTATGATGGAATTATTTTTAAATCTTTGGGACAGATTTCAGTATTTACTTGCTACTACTTTTGCTGCCCTCCAATGCAAAGCATTATCTATCTGTAATCTGTTTTCCTTTACAGAACATAACTCCTGAAGAATACCACATTTTTCTCCCCATCTTTCACCCACACAAAAGATTATTCAATTACGATATTCCAGCTATCAAAGCTACTTAATGGAATCTATCTTGACAGTATCAGGTCCAAATGTAAATGTTTCAGCATAACTTCAGCACATTCAAAAATCAGGTAGGTGCCAAAAACACTGCAAGTATCAAAGTGCACCTGGACAGAGTCAGGACATGGCCTCCTGTGCCAAATTCACTAGAAAAATGGTATGAAAACCCAGAACTCTAAAGGGAAATCTGGTCCCAAGGAGTACCTTTTGCCACTACTTCAGCTCCATAAGCATTAGATTGCCATTCACGCAAATACAGCTCAAATCTGGTCACAATTATGACAAATGAAAGGCCTCCATTAACAAGGAATGACTCAATCAATATAGGTAAGAATGAGAAAAATAACGTTTTACCAAGAGATTACTGAGGGTGGAGTTAAGTGACTTACTTAGCCACGTAAGATGCCACTGACAAAATTCAGAAGGTGAATCCAGATCTTTAGTTCTAAAACACATCCTTCCATTTAACACTTCTAAATCACAAGGCTTCCAGACAAAAGAAAACATAAAAGGTGCTACAATGTGGAGGAAAAAAATCTTGCTGACACACAAACATCAGCCTAGAATACCAGTAAAAGACAAACATGTCAAAGACTTGAGAACCATCTATAAAAGTAAGAAAACCTAAGTAGAAGGACAAAGCAAACAAAAAATACCCTGAGGTTGAAAGGGATTTATAAGAATATAAGCATTACCATAGGCAGAAAATACTTGCTGGATTAAACATACTATGTTTTATTACTTCACCAGTGCCTACAGTTTGTATGTTTTTTGACAATCAATATTCTTATTCAACTGTGAGAATCATATATTGCTGAACACACTCAACACATGGGGATTAATTGAAATTCAAGACTAAAAATAATAGAGAAACACAATTTTCAAACCAAGTAGCAGGACTGCAACCACTGTTTAGTTCTCATTTAAAATGAATGAAGTAAAAATGCTATGCAAGACCATGAACACACCAGGTATACCATCCTTACCTGCAAAGGAAGGAGAGTATTACTGTTGGTGTCAGTTCGGAAAACATTATCTTCAATCCACGATTTTGGTGTCAGTGATGGAGTAGAGCGAGTAAATTTAGGAGGAGCTATGACATTACCAGAAAAGGGCTTCTTCAAAGGAGAGATCTGGTTCATAGTTCCTGGAATTCCCATGGTTCCAGTTCTACGATGGTCTCTGCCATGCATTCCTCCCCAGGATATATTTCCTGTGCTCCAGCCACTGCTCTGATTGCTCCAGGGTGACTGCTTCAGAAGAGGCTGAAAAAGAAAGATTAACTTCTATTACTCTGAAAATACTTGGAATTATTTTCTACATAAAAAAACCCAAACCCCAAAACAACCAACCACCAAGTAAGCAATGCACAGAGATTTCTATAAACCACTCTCTTCTGATAACATGTAAATTAGCTACTGAAGCAAAGGAAAACAGCTTCATTTAAAAAAAAGTCATTCCTACTCCCCCATATGTCTTCCCAAAAAACACTGCAGTACTTGTGCAGGCAACTTTGATTATCATTTTTATAATTATTATAATTTTAGCAACTGGTAGCATTTTTAAAGCTATGCAGAAGAATTCCAGGGTGTAAAACCAATTTCCAAAAAAAACCTTGAAACCCGTTTTTATCATACATTACTTGCTATTGTATGATGAGATCTCTGCAAAAGTAACAGCAAAATTTCAAATATATAAATTAAAAATTATTATTAAAATAGTATTTCTATTTCAACTGAGTAGTATTATTCCACTACATTGAGTAGAAATTTAAAAATTAAAATTCAAACGGCAGATTTAATCCCCCCCACTCCAGTATTTTGAATATCATTGTCTCAGTATTACCATATAAGAACAAAAAAAGAGCACTGACTACTGTGCAGAGGGAGCTACCTTAACATTTCCATTAAAATGCATTATTCTGAAGCCACTGCTCAAATGTTTCTGGAGTAATGAATGGAGTAATTTCTGGCGTAATGAATCTGTGGGATACAGCAGGGTGTACTACAGAATTTTTTTTATGATTTCTTCTCCTATCCAGATATGGTGCACCTTACACCTACCTAAATACACTTTTAAGTGCACTACATTCTCTAATATGAACATGGAAGCAGTTTTTAGAATGACGATTTGTAAAGGATTAAGTTTTTATTCGAAAGATAAAACTTCTACTAAAAAAGTGACCTATAGTGGCTGTCATATTACCAAGAGGTGGATCCACTGAGCATGACAGTGAAGAACTGTATTTATCTTTAGTAGTCTCAAATCTGACTGTTCTTGGAAACACTTTCCCTCAAACACTGAAATGGAGAGGGGGTGTGTGTGATGATTCTAAATTCAGTTCTGTGAAGTGAAAACACAGTACTTTTTATCTCTAAGCTTAGCTGCAAGCAACCCTCAACCTGCATTCTAATAACTTAAAAATTTAAAGCATGTCAATATGTTATGTATCAGGTAAAAGAGAACTTTCTGAAGACAGATAAAATTGTAACAACGCCTCCACCACCCTGACCCCCAGAAAACAAACCAAAAAACCATTAAAGCCACGCTTGGTCCAGTGATCAGGAAAACATCCTATTCTATATAATTATATATAATTACGCTGTAAAACTTGAATACTTGCTTTGGAATTTTGGGAGAGGCAAGCACTCTATTGTGAAACAAACCTTAAGAGATAATGCCAAATGCTAACAAGCCTCTAATATTGCTAGCTATGCCGTCATGGCACTGTTTAAGTATGCCCACAACTTGTAAGTGAGAGAAAATTCCTGTACACCTCACTGTTGGAGAATTGCTTGGAATTTGTTTGAAGAAGGTTATTATAAATGTTAAGGACAACTAGCTCCTAATCATAATGCATCGTAATCAGTTCTTCAACAGGCACACAATGTGAGATTCCAGTTCTGATACAACTGAATCGCCACTGGTTAAATCTGACTGGATTTAACACTAGAATGAAAAAAAAAAGAAGTAAGAGGAGGCCTATGTAATTTCAGCCTTTTATAAATAAGCAAATTATTGAGTAAAACGGGCTTGTAATACAACAGCTGGTAATATTAACACGGATTTTCTTCTCACTTATTTCTTACAATATTCTGTTCCAGGAAGAAACCTAAATTTCCATTTTAACACGGGATTGTTAAACCCTTTGATTAAAATCGGATTAAAATCGGTTACAGAACTTGAAACACTGCGCTGCCCTCAGATACACATTCAAGCAATGTCACTCAAAAGCCCTGAAAAGGCAGCACGGTGTCAACTTTCTCATGTGACCCCCCTCTCGGCGACCCGTGCCCGTCGGACCGAGCCCGCCCGGGGGCCGGCCCGCGGCTGGGGCAGGGGCTGCCCGGGGGGGCGGCGCTGGCCGGAGCTGTCAGACTCATTGTTCCGGGGACACTGCGCCCGCCGCGGGCGACTCGGGGGACAGGGGGAGCGTTTCACGGCGGAACTCCCAGACACCAACAGGAACGGTTGAGCTCTTCTTTTTTAAGGGCAAACCCTATTTTCTCGTCCCGAGTAAAACCCCGGCGTCTCTCAGGAGGCGACGCCGCACCAAGGAGGGCAGGAAGAGCCACCCCGGCACCTGCCACCCGGAACGGGCGGCGAGAGTGGCCGGGAGTGGGGCGGCTGCTGTCCACAGACCCCTCCGGCCCGACCCCTCCGGCCGCCCGGCGCCGCACCGGGCGGGGGGCGCAGGTGCCCTCCCTCCCGCCGGGCCGGCCCCGCCCTGCCGCGGTCCCGCCGGGCTGTCACCGCCGCGCAGCCTCGCCCGGCGCCGGCGACAGCGAAGCTGCCCGGTTCCCGCGGCCGGCCAACCGAGGACAGCGGAGCCTCCGTCCCTTCCCCGCGTCCCCCTTCCCCGCCCCGGGGCTCCCCGCCGCGGCCGCCGCCCGGTACCTGGTGGTGGTTGTAGGAGTTTCTCTGCTGCAGGAAGGCGGCGGCGGCGGCCGCCGCCTGGTGTTGGTGCTGGAGCTGGGGGCTCACAGGGGATCTCCGGTTCTGCTGTTGCTGCTGCTGCTGCTGCTGAGGTAAATTCATCTGCGGCGGCGGCGGGGGGGCGGCGGCCGAGAAGGGGCTGCTGAAGGGCCCGGCGCAGGGGTTGTGAGGAGACACCGGCGAGAAGCTCTGGAAGAAAGCGGGGTTGATCGATGACGGGATCCCCGGGTAGAAGCTGGTCTCGGACTCCGGGCTCGGGGGTGGCATCGCGCTGATTTGCCCGCCGCCGCCGCTGGAGACCGGAGGCTGCTGCGTCTGCTGCGGAGGCGGCGACGAGGTCTGCACCGACCAGGGGGTGCCGAAGCCGGGCAGCGGCGGAGGAGGAGGGGAAGCCGCCGAGGAGGAGCCGCCCCCGCTCTGGTGATGGGGGCTGGGGATCTCCGGGCTCTGCAGGCTGCTGAAGCCAGAGCCGAGCCCGCCGGGCAGGAGGTTCCCGGGGCTGCCCAGTAAGTGGCTGTTCGGGGGGGACTCCATGGGGGGCAGCTTGGCTCTCGCCTGCAGATGAGGAGACGAAGGCGGATTCACGCAGGAGGCGGCGGCCACCCCCACATTGGGGTCCGCGGACGCCGATCCCCCCGGGCAGGAAGGGGCGAGCCGCTCCAAACCCCCCCTGTCCGCGCCGCCCTGGTGCTCGGCGGGGCCCACGGGCCGGTGCTGCGAGTGATCCCCCGTCCGCGGCGGCTCCGGGGGCTGAGCGCTGAGGAGCTGGAGCTGCTGCTGTTGCCTGTGCTCCTGCTGCTGGTACTTGTCAGTGGGGTGGCTGAACTGCTGCTGCTGCTGAGGGGGGTGGTGATGATAGTCTGGGGGGTGGTGGTTATTCAGGGGGTGGCTGCTGCCGAGCTGGGCTGGGCTGCTGAGCTGCTGCTTAAACTCTTTCCTCTTCTGGCTCAGCTGAGGAGGCGGCGGCTGTGGTTGCTGCGCTTGCTGCTTGTTTAAATCCTGGTGGGGGCTGAGACAGGGTTTAAAGTCAGAGGAGGGGTGGCCGAGAGGGGGGTGTCCCGACGCGAGGCTGCTGCCCAGCCTCTCGCTGCCTGGCTGCTGCTGCTGTGTCACCCCCAGGAGCAGCTCATCCTGCATGTTTTGATGATGCGCAGCAGCGACCGCTGAGGGGAAACAGGGAGGGCAGCGGCGTCCCGGCTGCCGGACGAACCGGCTACAGCGGGCGGCAAGGGGCAGGAGGAATGAGGCGAGGCGGCGGCGGCCGCTCCGGGGAGGGGAAGGACCCGGCGGTGGGCAGGGGCTGAGGTGGCCGTCGGCGGGAGCTCCCCTGACACCGGCTCGGCGCAGAGGTGAACCCCCACCTCAGCACACTAAAGAGACAAAGATAATTAATAATCTTTGTGGCGAAGTGTTGGGGGGCGGGGGGAGAGTTTAAATACCCGCCTATCGCAAACCACTATGTAAGTCCCAAAATAGCTTATTTATAGAATAAAGCTCTCTTCTTTCCCATCAACGCCACTGTACTGCTTTAAAAATATCGCAGCTTGTTGATACAAGCCCATTTTTATCGGAGATTTCTTTTTCCTTTTCGTTTACTGGCACCCCCAGTAAGGCGGCCCTTCCCGCCTGCAGTCGCACCCACAGGGATCCACTAGATCAGGAATTCGCCCGGACAGGTCACTGCCCCCGGACAGAAACTCCTCCGTCCGACCCCCCCAGCCGCCACACCGCAACGCAGGGGGACAGCGGGGCATTCCCGGGCCTGGCACTGGCGGGGAGGGAAGGAGGGGAGGCCGCCGGTACCTCCACAGGGCAGGCGACCCGGTGTCCTCAGCGAGGCTCCTGCCGCCCCCCGGCCGCCCCCGCCCCGCTGCCGGCTCGGAGCCGCCGCGGCGCCCTTAAGAGCGCCGGAACATCCGTCACACTGACGTCACAGGCACCGCCCCAGCCCGGCGGACCCCGGTAATGAGCCTGTGGGCCTGCCCCGCCATGAATAATACATCAGGCCGGGAGCCCGCCCCCCTGGGCCCACGAGCCGGGTGGGTGCTACCACTTCAGCCAGAGGGAGGTGCCAGCCCTCTGGACCGCTTGGGCAAGGAAGGTTCTCATTGGGCTTTGACGACCTTTCTATCATCAAGCGAGAAACACCTCAAATAAAGATTTTACTTCGTTTGCGGCTGCGGCTGCGATCGGCTTTTATCCCAACAGACTGGGCAGGAACAGCCGTGACGCCGCTTTCTCCTGCCGCCTGTGATCCCGTCAAGCGCTCACTCGGGGCGGGGGAGAGGGCGGTCTCCCCGCCCCTTCGCCTCGCGCGCCGCTTATTTGCATTGACGCACGACCGCGAGCCACAGGCGGGGCGGGGCAGGGGGTGGAGCGCAAGCGCGGGGGCACGAGACGGGCCGGGTGTCAAGGCCCCGCCCAGCTCCGGTCCGGCCCCGCCCCCCGGCGCGGGTGCGGCGTGCGCCGTGTGCCCGTGGCCCCTGTGGGATCGGGCTGCGGGAAGCGCCCTGTCCCTGCCCCTGTCCCTGCCCCTGCCCCTGTCCCTGCCCCTGTGCCGTGCGGCACTGCAGCGTCCAGAGCTCCCGCGGAAACATGGACTTGTCACCCCTTCCTCGCCACACACACGGGCCCTGCCAGCCAACCTTGTTTGTTGGGCACCTCAGAGATCCACGGGAGCTCGGGCGGAACCCGTGCTGAGGCGTGGTGGCACGGGGTGGTGGCTTCTGAAGTACTCCGGTTTTACCCTTTCCGTACAGTGGAAGCACAGTTCTTGGCAGCTGTTCAATGCAAACAAATTAACACTTTGGCTCGTACAGATGCAACGTTGATGTCAGTGTATATGTCCCTGAAAAGACTAGAGCCAGCAGCCTCTCTTCGTGCTCTGGGAAGGCTGTAGCTCAGCAGTGAGAGAATTCATACAGGGCTGTTGAATGTGTGAGTACTTGGGGAAAGTGTCATTATCTGCTTGACCTGTTGAACTTTTCTCTAGGCATCTGTCCATGCCCACTATCAGTGACTGGATAGCTTCATTCCTCCTGTGCCATGGACCTTTGGTCTGACCCAGTGTAACAATTGTTTTTTCTTAAATGTGTGTATATTTTCTATACGCATATAAAACATAGAGGGGAGAAAATTGTTTTAGCATTTCCAGTCATTTCTGATATGGTTGTGAACCTGTGTGGATATATATTGGAGAATCCCTGCTATCTTGCAGGGTCAATATCCAAATACATTTGCAGCATTGAAGAATAATTGATACATGTTTATCGTTGCTGTATTATGGTATAGCACTCCAGAATTACTTGTTGTATTGGCATTTGTTTCAAGAATTTGGCCATCTTACGAGGGCTAAAAAATCCAGAGTGCAGACCAAGGCCTTATGGATGGTCGCATGCTGAGTAAACGTTGCAGGCCGAGTACTGGCTCCTCTCTGAAGAGTGAATTGCTTCACAGCGCAGTTCTCATAAACACTAGTTTGGTGAGCTGCAGAACTGGTAGCATCTGGCTTCCCTTTGTATTCCTGTCATACACCTGACATTGAGTTGTGTGCAAGCCTGAACAGAAGTTGTCCTCTACCTGGGGCGTTCTCAGGCAATGTCTAACAACAGTGGATGCAGTGCTGCACTGCACTCTCCTATATAACCAGCTCCTATTTCTGCAAAGTGTGTAGGAACTCATTCAATTGAGTTTTTTTTTTGTAAGCAGTCAGCTTTCCTGTCCTTCACCTTTAAATCAAGCCTGAATTCTAGCAATTCTTCCTTCAAAACAGCTGTCTTGGCATATGCAAGTATTTTTTAAATTGATTGAAAGACAAGAGTGCTCACATCCTTCATGACAGCTTATCTCTGGCATGGTAGCCAGTCACCCCAGTTGCGTGTGTTTGTTAAGTCAACTTTCACGGAGTGAAGATCATCTATTTTTAACCATGTAAAAAGTAAGTGTCCACTCTGCATTAGCTGCCTAATGTTCCACAAACACAAGGCAGGTGCTATCAAAGGATGATTCATCCCCCAGCAAAGGTACTTTTAGAGAGAGAAACCTGATCTCTCTCTCTCTGTTGATTATGAGGAAAGGTTTTGGCTGTCTTGCTGCAGAATCCAGTAGGTCTTTGGTGGTCCCTGGTCTTGTGGCACGCACTACTTGACTCTAATACAAGCAAGAGCACTTTTACCCAATCAAACCAAGCATCCTGCAGGCTCTTCTGCCTCAGATACAAAACCCCTTGTTGTGTGCTGAGGCCTCAAGTTCTGGCTTCTCCTCCGCCAAGTCATCTCTTACCTGGCACCTTGGTGCCATCAAGAAGTGCTGAGGCCTGTCCTTGGCAGTTTGTTTTCTCTCTCCAGTCTCCAGTTTCTTGATTTTGGACAATTTGGCCTTTACACCATCTTCCGTTAATGTTTTTCTCTCCCTTGTAATCTCTTGATTCTTTCCTGCTTTCTTTTATCTTAGCTTTTCTAGAGAAGGCTTGAGAGCCTTTTTGGAATTGGACTAGTTGGAAGGTAATATTTTCTGAAAATAAATGCCTAAACAAATGTGTAAGAACAAGCTAAGTGTGTGTTATGCTTCCTTCAGGTACCTCACCTCTTTGCAACACAGGAACTCCCAAAATGTGCCTTTCCAGACCTCAGGGTTACTGAGAGTCTTGGACTACATGTTCCCTGATGGCTACTGAAGCGAGACTGCCTGAAGAGGGGAGCATGCTGGCAGAGCCATGCCTCACCTGAGTGACTTGAAGAAGCAAGAGAGTCATGAGCTGGAAAGAGTTCCTTAGACTAGACAAATGCCAAGCCATATGCAATATCACTATACATAATATGTAAATTGAAAAAAACAGATGTTGCAAAGCAAGCTGTCAGTATGGTAGAACCAAATATACATAAGTTATTGTTTTTGCAGCCATTTATCAACCTGCTTCTGTATATTCATTCCAAGAAATGTGCCAGACATTGACTTCACCTGGGAAACCTGTGGTAGAGCTGGGGCTGACAGCTCTCCTGGATTTGTTGGTGCCTGAAAGACACTGATCATATTATCTGGTGTTCTGCACCATGCAGTGGGTGTTAAATTTTGTGTGATGAGTTTAACCAGCAGTGCTACAGAATGGGAAGTATAAGGGCAAATCACATTAACCTATGTAAAATAACTATAACTGTATAAAGACAAAATAAACTGTAAGGGTTACAGAGCAGCTCCTCTGGCTGCCATTTGGGTGACATGAAAGAGATCATCAAGGTAGTGGTTTTGCCCCTGAGTGGTTATCATCTCTTCTAGAAATTGCCATGCACAGCTTAAGTTCTTTCCTTTTATAAACCCAGGAGAATTGCATCTTCTATTGACTAGTGTTAGGAGTAGGATATTATTATATGAGAAAGGATTTTGGCTCACTGTTCTTTTTTTTTGGTTGAACAATAAAACCTTTAGCAGTTATAAGAACTGAATGGGATTGTACTGAGATGCTGTGCACTTCAGAGTGGTCTGTGGGTTTAGCTCCTTTAAAAAGGTCTGTCTTCTTTTGTGGGGTAGGATTCATACTTTGTAATGCTCACACACCATAAGTCATGAATATGGTATGTAGATATGGTATGTAGACTTGATATGTTCACAGAGCTATTTCAGCACTTCCTCATTTTGTAAATGGACACACACACTAGAATATCAGGAGCCTAATATATGCAAAACAAAATAGCTCTGACCAATGGTAGAATCTGCTCTTTCCCTCCTATTAGCTAGTTGGAAAATCACCATGCCTGTGATTTTGAATATGGGTAGCAATTAGATGTGCACATTAGAAGTATCTTTGCTTTCATTACAATACTAAACACAGCTTTTTTATGATTTTTTTGCATGTTACAGTTAAAAGTAAGTGTTACAGATAGTACTGACTTTAAAAAACCTTTTGATGATTGTCTCAGCATAGTAGAGACTTATTGCCTGCTTGTAATGCAACAAGTTGTTCTTTCCACAGCTCCACAGCCCACAATATTTATAGGCCTTTCACCATTTGCAATGATTTATCACTCCATTTGACCTCTTTTCCAAGGCTATACAGCCACCACCAAAAAAAAAAAAAAAAAATCTGTTTCTTGTTTTCTCTTGCGGTTTCACCATTCCTTCTTGTTTTTCATAACTACTTCTTTTCCTAGGGTCTTTGTTAGCCCTCTCTATTTAGGTAGCTGTGTCTGTCCTGCAGTGCTTGCAAGGGTTCTGCTAAAGATCTGCTCAATCCTCCCTGGGATCAGGCTGTTTAGGGAAATACACGGTCTGCTGTCCTGAGGTCTGTGACATGTGCCTGCTTTGTTGCTCAGCCTAAACTGTGACATGGGCTTACATATGCATTCCAGGAACAGCACATTGTTCTAACTGGTAACAAAATACACGATTCACATGCTTTTGCTAGAGCTGCTTCCTCTTAACCCTAAAGCTGACTTTTTGTTAATGACATTTTCCTCCCATGGAAACATGGTAAACAGTCTGGGACTGCAGGTTATTCATATATAAAAGCAGATGATGAGGTTTGACATTTCACAGGAAAGAGAGGTCTGAAGATTTATAACAATGTGCTTCATTCACTGTTCTGTTCTTGATTTTTTAAAACTCTGAAAATAATAGTCATGCACCCTTAGGAAGGAGGTAGGGGAGTTTTTTCAGCAGTGAACAGACTGTTAAGTTACAGTAGTTTACCTTTTCTCCTGGTGATTTTTCTCATCAAAAAAAATAAAATTACCAGCTATAACAAAACTGGATAAAAAACCGTTTCTTAGATCACTGTGTGTTGAAATGAAATTAAAAGCAGTGGGAAAAATTAATACCAGCAATTGAAATAGTTTGCTTTGTTCTCTTATTCCCACCCTCATGTTGTGTTTTTGTTCGTTTGTTTTTAAGGTTAAAAATCTTAAAATTCACAGGAGAAGGGCAGCTTTCTTGCTTTTTTCAAAGTCTGACTTCCATCATGAAAGACTGCTAATTGAAGGATATAGGTTCTAGTCACAAGAATGCAAAGCAGTGATCTATTCTGTTTTTTCGCCTTTGTGCCCTGGAGTTTAACCAGCACATTAGACTAATATTCTCTTGCTTGCTAGTGGCAGTTTCTGTTTCTTTTTTGTTTTGGTTTTTTTTGGTAGTGGAAGTCATTAGACTTTCTCCCAAGAGAGTCACTGCCAAAGTAAACAAACATCTTCATGAAAGGAAAATAATGTCTAGAGTATTCAAAATTCTATGTTTTACAGACGAGTATTTGTGGCAACCAACTAGTGAATTAAAGTGAATGAAATCCTATTTCTATTTTGCTACTTTTTCTGTGCTAATTGAATGTGGCAATTTCTGCTAGCTTCTCAGCTCTGCAGTGCAAGTACTGGATGCTAGTTATAATTTAGGGTGAAGAAAAATATGAGATTAAACTCGGTTTAGAAAAAAGATTTTATTTTTTATTTTTTATTTTTTATGGTTGGGAATTGAACAGTGCATGTAAACCTCCAAGGATTTGCTGTTGTTTCTAAAATGTTCTGCATGTGGTTGGCAAGAACAACAAGGAGAGAGGAAAGTTCAGCTAAAAAATTCATAAAGGCTGTCTGGTGGAATGCATTACAATCATCTGTATACCTCCATGCTCTTATCCCTCTGAACTGATAATTTTTAGCTGAGATGAAACGTTCTGACGAACAGGAGGCTGGCAGATTTGCAGCATAGATTGTTTGAAGGTTTAAATACTGTGACTATCTCAGCTTACTGTAAGTCTGTAGATATAATGTAAGCTGGAGTTGCTGAAGTGATAGAATGGCTCATGTGAACAGCCAAATAAACCTGTGAAGAGCTTATTTTGTGTACTGCAGAATTCTGCACTCTTGCTCTATCTTTCTACAGGGTAGCAATAAGTCACCAGTGGAGCAGAGGCACTTCAAATTTGTTGACGATGAGACCATATCTGGTTCTTTGTTTAGGCAGTGGCTTTCACAAAGGGCACCAGTGCTAACTGGGAACTGCTGCCAACACCATCATATGTTTCTTGACAAATGCAAAGTGTTCAAAAAGTTGGCACTACAAAATAGAGATACTGTCAATCTTTGTTTAATTCTCAAAATGGCTTTTAAGCTTTTAAAGCTTGTGTTGTTGCTGGTGCACTTGCATATCAGATAATGTTTTTGACAGCCCTTATAATATGGCTGGTTAATTTGGTCACATTACTAGAACAAAATTCTATGAGTGCTAAGATTTCACTGCTGGTTTTTCCTATGTGCTGTGAGGAGAAGAAGGGTTTGTGCAGCAGTGTGTGCTACTATAGCCAGAACACAGTATTTTCTCATCTCCTTTTCTATGCACTGTGCAGATGCAGCTGCCACTATTTACCAAACATGAAGGTGTTGTTCACAGCTCTGTGAGTAAGTTTGGGTTCTGCTTTACAGAATGCAGGAGAGATCTCTACTAGTTGCACAAATGTTCAGCCTATATTTATGTACCTGAATATTGTGGTGTAGGAGGCAAATTGAAATTTTAAGGTATTATTTCAGTGATCATTGGCTAGGTCTCCAGAAGCTCATGGAACTGGATTGTGCTAGGAATAACTGCGTGGTGCTTCCAGTGATAGAATCTGTTCTGAAGGGTGACTCTGGTGTGACTGCATGTAGATGAGGTAGGAGACCCAAGGAAACTGGAAATTTTTGGGCAAGGAGGCTTTGAAGTAGCATTCATTGAGTCCTGTAGGTAGCCCTGATCCTGAGATGCAGCAGAGGAAGCAAGTACGTGTCTGTAGCTAGTAGGTCTGCCCCTCTGGAGGAGTGTACAAATCATGTAGCATCTGAAGCAGAAGGACTATATGTTTGTATCTCAGCAAGCTATTAAAAAGTGCTTTAAATTGCTACAAGAAAATTTATTAAAGCTTACTTACTAAACTCAAAAAAGTAATAGAGGAACAGATTCCCCTTCTGAACCATAGCATCTGCATTGTATGAAAACCAAAGGCAACCTATCTGATTTATATGTAAAAATACATTCTCTTGTACTTGACCTTATTTTCTCTTTGAGTGTAAGATGGATGCTCACTAATTTTACACCACCACCCACTGTTTCAGTAAAATTATTTTCAACAGATTCTGCAAGAAATTTGCTGCTTTAATTAATATGGAATTATCTCAGAAATTACTACTGCAGACTCTTCAGATTTACCATAGAACTAAAATTAGTCAGTCTAGAGCTGAAGAAGCACAGATTAAAATTAAAAAATACATTAACCATATAATTGTGAGTAATTATGATGATATATCCAGTAGTCAAGGTGGGGTCAGCGGCTGCGGGCCGGCCGCAGGGGTATCAGAGTTTAGCTAGTCAGGAGCCACCAGCCTGCTTGAAGGGTAGGATGATGTCTTTCCCATTTGCTGAGGGCATGCAGCATCTTTTAGGAAATGCTCCATCACCCATGGCTGGAATGATGAGACTTGTCCAATGATGAGACTGTCCCTCTGGGAGGGAAAAGGGGCAGGCCTGCAGTGCAGAATTGAACTCAGCTCGGCCATACAGCAAATGAAGGCTCTCTCAACACTTGGCTGGTTTTAGTCATGTCCCAGCTGCCTTCCCCACCCCCGGCTTTTTTGTTTGTTTTTTAACCTACTAAGTTATATTTCTGAACAGTGCAGTGACTGCGCTGAAGCTTTCACTTATTTTCGTGTGGGTCTCCCTCCTCCTAAATATGCCTAGCTCTAGCTGGGACTCAGAAACAAGAAATCTTGAGTTCTCCCACAATAATTTACATGTCTGATCTGATGATGAATTGTAAATCAATGTTAAGCCTCATGACTTTTGAACGTTCATGCAATTATGATACAAAGACATTGAAAAGCAATATGCTAATTTTGCCCCATATATTTTGGTTACTAAAGGTCATAATATCCACATGATTATTTCTTAATGCTCATGTATAACATGGTTAATAATTGTAAAGAAAAGAAATCAAAGAAAAAATCTTTGCCAAGAAACTATGCAAAACCTATTAGAATATTAATGTTAAAATATTTTAGAAGTCCATTAGCTATAAAAAAATAATTGAAACCTAGAAAATGTAGGGAAAATATTGCACTTCAATAAAATAAAATATATTAAAAAAGAAAACACACAGTTAAATGCCATCCAGACAACCTTAATTTACTTCTATAATGAGAACCTGAGGGAAATGTGGAGTTAAATTTCCTTTATTTTAGTAGATTCTATTTTTTAACCCTTTATGCCCATATATAAAAGAATTATGATTGCTTGGATGCCTTAACCATCAGCTCCTCTATTTTCATATGTTTCGTTTTTGATAAGTTTTATCTAACTGAGCACTGGAAGTGCTTTCTAACCACATAGCTACAAGGTGAAGGAACTAAGGAAAGAGCAGAACTGTCACCTTCATCTTTTACACAGAGAGTACAAAACCTACTGTAATTTTGTCATTTATTCTCTCATTATGTAGTATTATGGCACTGAGAGCTCAGATCCATTTTTATGCAATGGCACAAAACAGTTTGCTGCTTAAGTATATCTTACAGAAGCTGAGGAACCTATATGCCACAAATCAATTGTACCCATGATATTAAGAGGGAAGATGACATAGATCTTTAAAAATTCCCAAACCTTGGCAAATAACCTTGAGTAATTGTGATATCATTTCAGGTCAGGGTGCTTTGACTGGTGGTCAGTCAAAATGCATCATCCAAAGAACCTTCATTTTCACAGTTCTAATTTTTTTTTTTTTTTTGGTGTTCATGCTCATATAGCAGGTTGTAGCTAAAGAGCAGAAAACCTCATAAAATTTCTGTGTTAGGAAATCAAAGGGATTTTCCTTTCTGTCTTTCCTCCCAAATAACATTTCATTTTTTCAACATTGAAAGGTCATCTTTATTGGAGGAAATTTACCAGAGACTAGAGTGGTGTAATTATGCCTTGTGGATGCTTTTTAATCTTGCACGAATGCCTGTAGAATTCAAGTGTCCACATGGGGAGTTATACCATCAGAACTATAGGGGCGTAATTATGCTGGTGAATTCTGTATTGAGACAAATGCTTTATGAAAAGGGATTTTATATTGGCTCTTTACTTTTCAGCTTATTCACATTCTGAACTAAAAGAAGGTGATCAAATCAATGAAAATAATGAAAATTCAATGGTTACCAAGGGCTGGGGAAATTGGAAAGTAATAAATATATACATTTCCTGATATCAGTGATGCGCATTTTGGTTCTTATTCTCTTGCCAGTGTTTGACTTTGTGAAGGGTTTAGTGAAAGGTTAATAAACAAGCCTTGTTCTTTGCTGAACCTCATAAACTAATATGTGTAATAGCTAAACACTGGTAGAATATTAGAGAATTCTTAGCTCCCATAAAAAGCAGCTGGGGCTTCAGGCAAATAGGACACTGGAGAATTAGTTGAATACTTTTTAGTCTCTGTAGGACCTCAGCAGTTAACACTGATCAAATCAGCCATTGAGTTGCTATATATGAATTTTCATATGTCCCCGTTAAATTTTAGTTTCTAAATATGTGAGTCCTAGGACAGTAGTCAAAATGTTCTCTACAAAAGTAGCCCATTTACATGAAAATAACTTTTGGTAGGTCAGTAAGGGTGTAGTAACACTAATAATTATTTATAAAATGTTCTTAGAGTAAATTACAAGCATGTCTCAGTGTAATTGCTGCACAGACTTTAAGAGAAGAAGAGCTCAGTCATTTTGGTGATGTAATCCAGTCCAGCTGTAGCACTGACCACAGAGCATCACACTGTATGTCTTGCTTGAAGACCAAGGTGAACTTCGAAAAAATGTCTCGTTCATATTTAAAAAGTTCAGAGAACAAAGAGTCCATACCAACACTCACTGTTCATGTGAAGTGTTTTATTTGTGGTCTGAATTTAGCTTTGACTTGTTCAATCTTTGCTGGGTTAAAAAAGCCTTTAGTGCTGGACAGTATTCAATTAAAATACTTAAAGGCTGGGATCAAGGCATCTCAGCCCTCTTTAGTCATTAAGCAAATCTCGTTGAGGCACTTTAGTTTCTAACCATAAGGCAAGATTTCTGTATCACCAGTTTTTCTTGTAGTTTCTTTCAAGTTTTCAAACATCTTTCTTAAGTAAGGACATCAGCGTTGTCAGCAGTGGTATTACTAATGAGAGAATTACAGCAAGAGCTGAACAAAAGCATGCTCTCCTTGCTGTTTTTGAAACATGGAGAAGATTTTGTTTTTCATATTTCTCATCACAAGCCTTTTATGAGAGACACTTTGTAAGGGCCTCCATTGAATAATATGTTTTTCAAGCAAACTTATTAGAAGGTTTTTCATCAAAGCATATCCTTGTATGTTCACTCAATATATTCACCCAAAGTAAATGAGTAGAATTAGTAAAAAAAAATCTTTCCTGTGAGCTGACTGTCGAAACATTGCAAATGGAAGATGAGTCTGGTTTTGGTTACCAGTAGAACTCTGTTATTTATTCTTAATTCATGTAGAATAGAGGTCTTTGCATGAAATGGTTTGATAAGTGTTTTAGAAGGATACAAGTATGTGGTTTTGCATTTCTACCGCATCACTCTGCAGCTGTTTCAGGCCTGCTGTGCAAGTGCACTGAAACATAATATTTAAATTTCTTTTTAGTTAGCAATAGTTTCCAGTCCCGAGCTGTTCTCTCCAGAGCAGGCAGTGTGCTAGTCATAGTAGAGCCTTATCTGAGGAACTTTTTTGGTGTTCTCAAAGTAGTGAGATCAATTTTATTGTGGTTGTGTGGATTTGTGTAAGGGGCAGAGCACTGCAGACATGCTTAGAAAAGGTAGCAAGGAAACATGTCAGCCTGAGGTCTGCTTGCAATGTGACCCTGAGAAAGAGGTGATTGAAACTGAGTATGGAATCTGTCTCCTGCCATTTGCTTCCTACTGTGTTCAGTGAAACAGCATATAATATATATGGTTTGTGCATTGAATAAATGCCTATCAACAGTTCAAGGTGCAACATACAAGACATCAAAAATCAGCAAATTGTTTGTGTATTTACTGACCAAGTTTATAGCAGTATCTTAGAAAGCCCTCAGTGAAGGTGAATGGAGACAGAAGACAGTGATGAAATTTAACTAAAACTACACAGCAAGTCTGTTTTTCTGTCTGGAGTTCTAACTGAAAATTATATATGTCTAGCAGCACTGAGTATTTTTGTTTGCTTTGTGTTTTCTAGTCAGAACAAAACTTTGATAGTTATGGAATAATATAGAAAAACCTAGGGTGGAAGGGAGCTCTGGACATTATCTGCCCTAGGCTCTTGTTGAAAGCAGGAATCCAGGTGAGATAATCTGGGGCCTGTCAAGGCCGATGAGTTCCCCACTTCTCTGGGTAACCCGCTCAAAGTACAGTTGCTCTCACAACTGTATTGTGAGAATTTCTGCTTAAACAGAAATGGGTTTCCCCTGAAGCAGCCTATTGCCTTGTGGCACTGGGCATCTTGCTGAAAAGAATATCTGTCATCCTTGTAACAACAATTTAAGTGTTGTTAGAAAATGGTTTTCAACCCTTAACTGTCTCTTCTTCATGCTGAACCAACCAAATTATATCAAGCTTTCTTCATCTGGCAAGGTCTACAGTCGTCTGATTAGCTTGACAGCCCTCTGCTAGATTATCTCCAATTTTTTAGTATGTCTTTATAGCTAAAAGGACCAAGACTGGACACAATATTCCAGGTGTGGCCTAGTAAGAGCTGAGGAGAATGGAATTGCTATGTCCTTTTGGTTTGCTGGCTGCAGACATACTGAGGAAGCCTACAACACCATCTGCTTTCATTCTTGCAAGAGCACCAGGCTGGCTTGTGTTCAGCTTGTGATCCCTTTACCCTCAATAATACTATTTACTTTTTGACTACATATAATGAAAGCAAGGAACAGAAGTTCACAAAGCTTCTGGAAGAAAAGAGTTTTACCCTAAAGCCCAATGACTTCAGCCTTAACCCCCAGTGTGGGAGACTTGGTTTTAGTTCTTTCCTTCTTTTGGAGAGCTGGACCTGTGTTGCTCCCAACCTTGAGCTGTGCCCTCGGGAGAAGGCTGTAACAAGCCACAGCATATTCTGGAGTTCCCTCAAACTCATATATTGCCACAATGATATTTTTGTTTAATATACTTCTGATGTTTCTTAGACTAGGGACTACAGGTATGATACCTCCATGGGGTTCTTTTGTCCTCTTCTCTTCTCTTCTCTTCTCTTCTCTTCTCTTCTCTTCTCTTCTCTTCTCTTCTCTTCTCTTCCTCTCTTCTCTTTCATTGGTTCACAAATGCAAAAGTCCAAAGAAATTCCCCAAAATTTGAAAAGAAAATGTGCTTGCCCAGCTCCAGTGTGATCCTTATGACATACAAGCTCGTTATGTATGGTTTCTTTCCTTTGATGTGAATGAATTTGCCTGGAGTAAAGTGCTTAGTCGTGACTTGAATGGCTCCATCTTGGTGGTGTTGGTGAGTAAGTGGAGCCACCCAAATTTAATTTTTTTTAAAAAGGTACTTACCTTAATGCTTTTAGTATTAAAAATGGTGGAACTGGGACCTTTTTATTCTTTTTTGTATCTCATATAACTTCATCTGTGCAATATAGTAACTTGTGATGGGACAAGGAATCTGTTCTGTTCTAGAGGAGACAGGAAATATCTAAAAGTATTTTCAAGTACCATAGTTTTTTAACAAAAGCAGCTTGGGTATAATGTTTGATATACTGGGTAATAAAACCTGGATCAATATTTATTACTATTCTTACTTGATTTTGCAGTCCAAGTACTAGAATTAAAAAAAAATCTACCAAAAACAAACCAACCAAAAAAAAAAAAAAAAAACAAACCAAAACCAACAAAAACAACCATCAAACAAAACCACTGGCATTTTACTTACACAATATGAATTGTTGAGTTCTCCACAATATATTTTACTTGCAGATTTCAAAGGATGAAAACAATGATAACTTTAATTAATATATTAAAGGGGAGTAATATTTCCATATTACATTTTAAAGATATTTTCAATCCCCCAGAAATTTTAAACGAGGGTAATTAATTTGGAATTTTAGTGTACCATGAAAATGGCACATATTTTGTGTCCATTACACTAACAGCAAAGCAGACTGTAGACTGGTGGCAAATTCTGATGCAGTGGAGAGGAGCACTTTCTAGGACTTGTTCACAACGTCTGAGAAAAAGATGTATTGCCATCAGTAAATCCAGAATGAGAAGTACTTCTCAACAACATTAGGAGTAATCTAATCTCAGGAAAATCTCAAGGATGTTGTAATATGGAAATATCTGCATCAAGCATGAAATAAATCTGTTTTGGACTTTGCGATGCACCAAGCAGTGTTGGCTGTTGCTAGCCAAAAACTCCCAGATACTGCAGTATCTCTACTTTGTGGAAACAAAGGTTTGCACCAGGCAGAATTATGTGAAACATAAAATCGACCGGTTCATCAGAACAATTTGTTTCCCTAACCGAGTGCTAAAAGGGGAAGCTTTAATAGAAAGTGTGACTTCTCAAGGAAATCCTGCTGGGTATTCTAAAAGCTATGCTTTAATGAGCAGATGAGTAAGTTACCTTGGAGAGGAAAGCTAGCCTAGTAAAGAAGGCACAAAGGTGATAATTAAACAAGAAATCAATGTTAAGTATGAAAAAGAGGGGCATAACTGAGAATGAAAATTGAATCTACACAAAGTAAATGACATTTTGGAGAAGATAAAGGTAATAAGGAATTATTACTGGCCGGTAGAGCTTAAGACAATAAGAAGACATTACCAATGTATTAGGAACAAAAGAACCACTAAATCAAGTATAGATTACAGTCTTGAAGGAAGAAACCAGAAAAGAACCAATGGCTGGAAATCAAAGCTTGAAAAATTCAATCACTATAAAGATGCAGTGAGGTTGATTACATGTAGAAATAATTTCCCAGTGTAGGTAGGTGGTAAATTTGCCATTGCTAGGAATTTAATCCAATTGGATACACTTTAATCTGAGTCTGAGAACAGGCTTGGCAGCATCTCTGTGGATGGCAGCGAAGGTCGTTTGTTCTGTGCAATCTTTACATCTGTGAATTTGTATTTGTGTTTTGTCACTCCCTTTTTTTATAAACTTAAAGAAAACAAAGAGTGCTCATTGACCACATAATTTTCTCATACTCAGCTCTGCTTTAAGATAATGACTAAAAAAAACTGAGTCTTATGACTAAAAAAACCTCAGTCTTATGCTTCAGGGCAACAGCTGGCTGCCTGCAAAAGGAGAGACGCTGATTCTCTAGGTTAATTCTGGATTTTTGTTTTATTTCATTTTTCTCCGAAGCATCAGGGGCAGACATGGCTGGTTGTAAAACTTTGGAGAGACTGGGCCGCTTCTCTGCAGGGAAGTCCTCTCTTTCATATAGCTGCTGTCTTCTGGCTGGCTGGGAGATCAGACAGTTTCAGGGTAGCAAGGGCTTTGAGCTCTTTTTTCTTTTCTTGTTCATTATGACATTTAGGCATATCTGAGATCATAATTCTGATAATTTGGGCATATCTGATATAAACAACTCAATGTCATTACTGGGGCCTGGGGGAGAGGCATCAGAGTGTTTTTGGAATTCTTGTTAGCTTAATTTCTTCAAGATAGATTTTAGTTTTGTTTTGTTTTGGCTTTTTTGGGGGGTTTGTTTGGGGTTTTTTTTGTATAACCCAGCTCACTGTGGTAAGCAATGGTAAACAGGTGAACCATTATGCCACACACAAAACAGCAGGTTGACTGTTCTGGTTTAAATCCTGAATTATCACTTACTCTTGCTGCAGTAAGAGTAATAGGTTACAAATACTGTATATTTTTTCAAAAAGGGCTGCTGCCAGTTGGGATGCTTGATGGAGTTGCAGAGCTGCCACTCAGGCTTCCGAGTGCTGCTTTGTTGGCTGTGTGCCGCAGCTAACAAAGGGTGTGTTGTGCTTGGAGCAGCTTTTATTCTGAGTCTAGCTTTTCTTCTGCAGCACTGTTTTTGTTTAAAAAACCTACTCCTCCAAAGCAAAAATAAGAAACTTTACTAACATTGTGCTATCAGAGAGGGAGGATACAACAGATTTGCTTATTGTTTTGTATCTGTTGAATTGCAAAGGGCAGTGGGTGGAAAGGGGATATCAGGAGATGCTGGAAGTCAAGCTACATATCATCATCTCCTAAGAGGCAAACAGGTCTGCCGGAGCTCTACCTAGTTGCTGTGCTGGCAGGTGTCTCTGCTCTTAAACTTCTCTGTTACATGCATGTGAAAGTACTCCTGTGCTTCAAAAAGATCCTCCTTTCCGTTCAGGGAGCTGTTAACAGGCACCTATTATCATCCTGCAAAGCTGTGAAAATAGACCTGCTGTTTCATCAGCATCAGTGTGTTTTCTTCTTAGAGCATGTGAAGAAAAGGAAGCATCCCTCTGATATGAGCCCTTATGTATTCTTTTTGTGTGTCCATTTGAGGGACACCTTTTCAGGTGCTGCTCGTTGTGTGCAAGTGGAACTGGCACTTGCATAAATAAACATATTGACTTATTGCATAATCACCCTACCTGTGATAAACCATCTATTCTATGATCTATCATATGTCATTTTGCTTCACATATAACATTAGCTTACAATACTTACGTGTTTAATTGAGGGCTTATCCTGTACCCATTGTCTCCCAGGTGGCTGAGTATCTATCTATAGCTCTTCATACCTCTGTAGGGGTTTGTACATAGGAGCTGCAAGGAATGGTAAGTACAGCTGGAAAACTGGAGATAGATGGATTGAGAGGGACGAAGGGAAAGCCCAATAGATCCAGATCATTTCCTAAATGGCAGAACTAAAGAGATCTGGTTTGCTCTGGCTTTGTCTCTTTGGGGTGCAAGACATTTGTGTTCGTCCCACTGAAGTGCCCTCTTCCATGGTACTTTCCAATCTCTCTGTGTCCTCATAGTGAGATGTCTCACTTAACCCTAGCTCCTCTTCATTCTGTGGCTTTTAGCTACCATTGCTTGGTTTAACAACTGGGAATGACACAGCAGATACTGTTCTGGAGGTGCATTCATGCAAGGTGGCCAGCCTGTATGTGTCCAGCATGGTCAGCAGCTGCTACCAGATGAACTTCATCAAATGCTCCTCATCTTTGCTGGCGGAAAAATTAATGACTTTGGGAGCTGCCTTCCGTGATGTGCTGAATTTTGCACAGGTCTGTTGTAAGATTTTCCTGCTTAAAAAATGACTGTGCTGTTCAGTTCACTTGAAGCTGAACAAACATGACAGAGAGACAGTGTGATGCACGCAAGCTTCATTTTCTCACGAAGCCAAGCTAAAAAAAAAGACCCAAATCTGCCTAGGAAAATTTTCAGCCAACATACGAGAAGCTTGCCATTAATTATCAAAATGAAGAAGCAGAGTGTGCTAACGCAGCATTGATTTAAACCATCAGAATTAATTTCTCAAAAAAGAAATGTGCTGAAAATAATACATATAACACATTAGACTTGTGCACTCCCTGGTATCCCTATTTGGTTTCTGCATCTGGCCTTGTTATAACAGCCTCCAACCCTAAAAATCATCTTGCTTTCCCCAAACTCTAGAGGATAAACAGAATTTAGAAGAACCGTTTTCTTCCTTAGGTGTCAGAAAACCTTTGTCTTTTAAGGTTGTTTATTCAAAGTGAGTAAATTGAACTAGGTCAGCTTGAATTATGGTGATGCTCTTCAGAGTGCCTGTGTTCCTGAAGCATCTCTGGAGGACTGCTACTCTGCAAGGTGCCTGCCACCAACCCGTCCTCTTGGCCGTTGTTGCTCACAGAGCTTCGCGCTGTGACAAACATATCTATGCAGGCTGTGCAGAGCAGATTTGGATTCATTGATGCAAAAAGATGTAGACGCTAAATATGCATTTATTTTATCACTGTTTCTGTTGCTATAAAGTCAGTATTTTGAAGGCTTTAAAGTTTCTAGAAATGTATTTTTGTTTTATTCTGATAACAGCCTTCTGGTGCTTATTCACTTGCCTTCTGTGTTCTGAAGGCCAGTTGGGAAATATAGTTCTTACAAATCATCCTGTGTATTTTGCTTTAATCTAGGCCTTCCTGCCTTCACTTGGTTGTTGTAAATGCAGTTTATAATTAATATAGAATGTGGTTCTTCTGCCCTGTGACTTACAAACGTTAAAAGACAGCATTCAGTCATAGTTTATGCGTCTGGTGATGCGGACTGGGTTTTTAAAAGAGCCCAGAAGAATTAGGCATTCCAATTTCATTAGAATGCCATGGAAGTGAAGCATATAAGCTCTATTAAAAAGCTCAGCCATTATCTTGTGGTTTTTTTCTCCAATTTAATTTGTGCATAAGCCTGCTTTGGGGAGAGAAGTGGACAGGGCTGATTTTGCTCACCTTTCCTTCTCCTTGGTGCTGAGGAACAGCCCTGCCTCAGAGCTTGAGCATGCTGCAGCTCACTGAGCTCTCCCATTTTGTACTGTGGCTTCATGTAGCAATGCAGGTACTGATTTTATAATTAAAACCTCATTTTCTGAACCATAAAATGAATGCAAGTATCTGATCAATAAAACTGTTGATATAAATAGTTTGGTGAATACAATGTTGAAAATACTTTACCCATATATATGTCTGTCTATCTATCTATCTATCTATCTATCTATCTATCTATCTATCACATCCTGGAAATTATTTGCACTTTTTCACACTCTGAAAGTTTCATGGAGACAAAGCTGAATTAAAATCAGTGCAGAAAACAAAATTGTACTACAGAATGTAAAGGAATTGGATATGTTGCTTTTAAATACAATGCAATATGACTGAGTGTTACATGTAATATTCTGTCACATGTCTAAGAGAACAAAGAAGTTTCCTTTATATGCAAGAATCAGAGAAGTACAAAATGATAAATGTGGTTAAGAGAAAGATGGGAGATCAATAGGATACACAGTCAGGGGAAGAAGAGTAAGTAGGGAGTGAAGTTTGTTCTGCAGTCAGAAGGGATTGCTGCAGCAGTACAGAGTATGCAGAATTACTGCAGGAAGGAGTTAATCATTGTGCCAGCACTGCTCAGCCCCTATTTATTGCAAAAGAGGATTAATGGTTTTCCTGCCTGGTGCTGAAAATAGAAGTCAAATTTCAGTTGTTCTTGAAGGCAGTTATAATTAGATTGTGAAACTTGTGGCTTTTGGGTCTAAATAATAGGGCAAGAATGACTACCCTAAATCAGAGCAGAGTGCAGTCTCTTAACTGTTTCTTAGGAGTGAGAATAGGACAAGCACAGAGTGATACTTTTCCCATTTTGCAGCTCTGCACAATATATACTCAAACTGTAGATAAAATGGAGCATATATTTATTATCCCTTACTGAATCCTTTCTCTACACATTGTTCCAATTATTTAGGAAATGCATTTATATTTTTGTTAGCCACAACATTCTTGTAACAATAGACTATACTGTGTGGCTGTGAATTGTATGGAAAAATATTTCTGTTTGATTAAGACTGTGATACTTGATGCTTGTTAAGTTTTATGGTAGAATGAATAGTGAGCAAATGTTTTTTACTTACTAGATATGTTAGATTCACTTTTATATACAACTATTTACTCTTTTTCATCTCCTTTTAAAGTTGAAAAGTACTTTCATCCACCCTCATATAGTTACAACAGTATACTGCTATTCATCTATCTTTTCTAGCATACATCATTACTATCTATAATAAACCTTTGGATATGGATCATTTAGACTTATGTGAAGTGTTTGGGATGTGGATGCAGTCTGGGCTTATACAATGGTGTAATATTTTGTCTTTTCATACTTACAGAATGATTTTGAATTCAGTTTACATTTTCTGTCTGCCAGTGAGCACTGGACAGATGTTTTCAGAGAGTTCTCAACAAGTCTAAGATTCTTGCTGAAGTGATACTAAATTATTTATTTGTTTCTTTGTTATTTGTCCCTGTGTATGTACAGTTTAGATTCCCCCATGTGTATTACTTTGCATGTATCGATGTTAAATAATGTCTACATTTTTTGTTGCTGAATCACTCAGTGTTCAATATAATGACACCTTTTGAGGTATTGACTGTTTTGAGTAATTTGTGTCATCAGCAAACTTTACCATCTCATTTTTAATTCCCTTTTCCAGATCATTTATGAATATGTTGAAGAGAGCAAGATCTAGTGCAGATATCTGATCACTTCTCTCCCGTGGTGAAAACAATTTATTACCATGCTCCAACACATCATTTATCTACTGAAGAATTTTCATCCTTCTGGTAATTTAGTTTCTCTAAGAGCCTTTAGAGAAAGGACTTGTCAAAATATTTGACTTCTGGAAATTCAAGAACACTACAGTAATTGGCATTCCAAAGCTGGCTGACATCTTTGAAGAACTATTAATATCATCATTTTAATCAACTAACAGTACATTTAACCCCCCCAAATTTAGTAAGGTTTCTCTATTTGCAAATACTACATTATTTGTATACTAAGAATATCTCAAGTACTTTTACTATTAGTACTAAGGTTTCTAGCAGTTAGTGACAATTTCTGCAGAAAAGTTATTTACTGTGCTGCCAGAAACTCCAGAGTGAGGTGCAGCTTTTCACTGACCCCGAGTGGAGCATGGTTTCTTTGCGATAGAAGTCTTCTATTTATTTTCTGTAAATGACACATGCCTGAAGCAACAGGGAGGGAATGAAAGTTACATTTTATCACAGTAGCATTTGCAGAAAGGTGAACTGTGAGAGTCCCTATTTTTAATGAAGCTTGGGCCAACCATGAGTTCCTAAAAACCTTACCTGCAGGTGCTTAATATTTTTTTATTAAAAATTGATATCTAAGCTTTATGAACTTATGATTAAACTTTTAAAATAAATTAAAGGTGAGAGGATTAAATGTGGAATTGGAAATGAACTGTGGTACCTTTTGCCTCTAGCTCAGCATTTTGAAGACAATCCAAATGAGATGTGACAAAGTGCAGCACACTCTTTTTTTTGCTGACCTATGTGAAAGTGGACTTTGGTCTCTGCCAGGTTTTTTGTGTGTGAATAGCCGCATCACTATCCCTGCTATTGTAATTAGCACTATTAGCCCTTTATTGCAATTTAAAATAAATAGACCATGATTTGAATATCGCAGAGACTAAATTATCCCCTTAGATGATCCACCCAGACTAGAACAGCCAGCTCCCCTCAGCTCTCCCTTTTATCCACAGTTTGTCAGAAGTTACAAAGGTAAGTTTCAAGTGGCTGATACGTCCTGCTCCCATGTTGCATCCTGTTTGAAACTTAAAGTATAAAATCCTGTTGAAGAACAGTTCCTGGGTGTGAGTTGAATGAAGCTGTCTTTTAGTCTTTTATGGGTCTTGGCTACTCTTGGGCAATTCCTTTCTGATGGGAAATACTTCGGCAGAATTCCTCATGATGTCCAAAGAGGTGCTCCTAGATTGGAGATCTTCAACCTCCAATCTAAATTTCACACATCTTCTCAAGAGAATAAAGTTAATCTACATTGGCTTTTGCTTATCATGACCCTGCTGCTGTTTTGTTTCATGACCTGTTCACTGTAAGGCTGACAGAAAATCTTCAGACCTGTAGGTACGACCAAGATATTTCTCCTAGTCTTCCCACACTTATATATAAGCCATCATGCAGTAATAGATGCCCTGGAAGGGAAATGGGAAGTGTTTTTTAAGAGAAACATTTGCATGCAGTTTAATGTTGATGTGAATGCAGTCTACAGCTGGTGGTGACCATCCTACCCCTTTCTCTTTGCTTGACTGAAACCCCAGCTGCTTCTTCTCTTTTCCCCAAAGCACCTAGTGGATTTTCTGTTGCTTCCTCCATCTGAGCTTTGTCTCTGCTCCAGGTAGAGAAGGGGAAGACATAGCAGCTGGACAAGTTCTTCAACCACACCGCTTGCCAGCAGTTGCTGGATGAACAGAGGGCTGGTAATCCTTATCCTGCTGCCATTCAGAGCCCCAAATGATGTACAGTACACACAGTGCTTCTAGACAAACTGTGATGGCACAGAACTCTTGTCATTGCTCTTCTGGGGCAGTGATCATTATCCAAATGGTCTCTACATTGTGGTAGTGGGAAAAATATTGATGACCTCAATGTCTGTTGCATTGGATGATTTCAAAAGCGATTAGCAGTGGCACTAGAGCCAATGACAGGTGATACACTACTGCATTGCTTTAGAAATCCTACATGTTATGTCAGCAATGTGCCAGTATTCAGCCTTCAAACAGACACATGCCTTCAAACCACACAAGCACTAGCTGTTATTCTGGAAGAAAAGAGCAGCAGTGTAAATGTGCTTTTTCCCATACTTTCAGCAAATTGTGGATTATTTTAAGTTTTTACTCAAAATAACTATTTGGACTTAGTTTTAGAACAATAAAAACATGCTTGCTCTTTCAATGCAGACAAAAACTTAAGCTGTCAATATGCAATTCTTGAAACAACGAGAATTTCAGCAATCAAGTATGAGGCAATTCTTGTTTCCCACACTAGGTCAGCACTTTCTTGTAGAGTTAGTTCATGTCATCATAATGTGCTCCATGGTGGTGACTCATTTGTGTATTTTGGAGTTCAGACAAAGCCTATTAGCTGACTTTTCTCTGTTACCTTCCACATGTTTTTCCTACATTTGCAACAGCACAGTCTGCCTGCTATCTGCAAATGAAACAGCTTCTCATCTGTACTTTCCTTACAAACAAAGAGACTTCTAAGTGTGTCAGGCTATGGCTGAGAAAGCTAGATTACATGCTACCTGAAAATTATCACAGAGGGATCTAAAAATGATCTTGCTTAATTAACAGATAGGGGTGTTTTCCTGTGCTGGTCCAACACTACAACTGCTATAGCTTGTAAAGTTGGAAATAATTACACAGGGCTGAAGATGCCTAATAATGAAGTAGTTTTTCATCTGTATAGAAGTAACTATGCCAGAATGGCTATGTTCATATCGACATTACTGCAATACATGACACCAGATGTACCATTTTAACAATCTTGGTACTGTTAAAATGGGCAGTTGAACATTTATGTGTGTATAAAGCCTTTAAGCAGAGAAATGCTCAATCTGTTCTCCATTTTGGAAAAGTAACTATTACCATAGGAAGATTGTAGTCACCCTGACAACATGAAGCTTTGCTCAAACTCTATCAGTTCAATTCTCTCTATGTAGTCAGACATGAAATTGAGTTACAGTGGCTTAATGGGTTACCACATGTCAGTGGAGACGAATTTGTGTGCAGTCCACTAGCCCATTGCCAACACAAGGCAGAAAACATTAGATCAAACAACTCCATTTCACAGAGGTTTTAAAGATTTTTTTCCTCATGTATGCTTGTAGTCTAAGAATGAACACACAGACTATT
The DNA here is from genome assembly GCF_017590135.1 of Pyrgilauda ruficollis. Classification (NCBI taxonomy): domain Eukaryota; kingdom Metazoa; phylum Chordata; class Aves; order Passeriformes; family Passeridae; genus Pyrgilauda; species Pyrgilauda ruficollis. The sequence continues at coordinate 9,991,897 of NW_024508100.1, read as the reverse complement.
ACTATGCTCAGCTGAAGACTACGGCATTATTAAGCAGTAATAAGTTGATCTTGTAATTGAATTAAAAACTAGAATTTTGAAATAATTTAATTAGATCTGTTTTAAATTAGTGAATGGAACTGAAAACATGTATATAAGGAATAACTCTGTCTTATATGCTGGTAAAATAGCACCTGTAGTGACTGCATTTAGTTCACTTGTATACTGATGACTGGATATTTTCAGAGGTAGCTTAGAATCCATGATTTCCATTTAAAATATTTCCAGGTGTGCTTAGGCAGCTTTCTCCCCTTTATCCCTAGAATTTCATGTTTATGCTTGTTTCAAGAAAATTACATGATCTTTTGGACTTCTGACAATTTTATCTTCATAATGAATCTTTTTTATTTTTCCAACCTGTCACAGATTTGCTGACATGTAAAGAAACCTTTGAAGAGCCAAACCACAACAGTATGGAGCAAACAGCTATGTTTGGATTTGATTCTTAACAAAACCATGCTCTTTGTTTTGTAAGTTTTACTGAAAAATATAAAAGAATTACTATACTTAAATTAATGGCCCAATGGATATCTCATCTCTTAATTACAATTATGCTTATGGCAAGAGAATTGCCATCAATTGCAATGCCTGAAAATGTTGTGGGAACTTCAAGAAACCAAGATCTGACTGCATGTTGTCAGGTAATGCCTCTAGGGTAATGTGTGGAAGAAAAAGAGGGTACTGCTCTTTAAGAATTCAAAAATATTGTGGTCATATTAAAGTTTACGTTAGTTTCATCTTAGCTGACACTAAAGACCGTAATTATTTGCAAGAGAAATTTGAATGTAAATATTGTCAGCATTTTTTCACACTTTTTCATTGTGAAACAGAAACCATTGAATGTAATGAGAAGGAAGTTAAGAAACTCCCTCTCAGGATACCGTGAGTTTCTTACATATTGCCACACCCTGTAAGTAAAAAACAGATCTCCTAATTGCAGTTGATCTGGATTACTTGAAATACTGTACTGCAAGCACCTGGCCAAATTCTGTTTAGCAGCAATGCTTACAGTTGCTCCTTGTGTCAAAAACTCCTGAGGTCAGAATTTTATCACCACTCCTTTAGCTTGCTAGCAGATTCTCCCTCTGGTTTTTTTTTTTTTTTTTGTTTGTTTGTTTGTTTTGGTTGGTTTTTTGTTTGTTTGTTTGTTTGTTTGTTTTTTGGTTGGTTGGTGGCTTTTTTGTAGTTGTAAGAAAAAGAGAGATGAGAGAAAAGAGAAATAAGCTCTAAACACTGAGCTATTATCTGTAAAATTGATTTATGATGGCTTATGAAATTTACCTGTACCTCAGTCCTTGAGGAGAACAGAACTTAGGGAGTAAGAATACTTCCATAATTGTGCTCATTAGTCTCTTTTTTGTTATCTTCTTTGAACCATGAGTAAAAGCACAAATGTTCTTTTCAAATCAGGTGGACCCTGAGACTGATTTCTCATCGACTTCTAAATAACCTGTCTGTAGTAACTTACTTCTGGTTTACCTGGATTGGATTAGGCTTGGCAAGGTGGAGGTAGGCTGCTGTCCTGGAAATCTGGCTCCCAGGAAGTCAGTTTTCCAGTAAATTGTAAAAAATTGTATCAATTTTTTTTTAATCTTAATATTTGTGCAGCATTAATTTGCATACTTCATTTTCCATGCAAATTTTATTCTATGGCAATTGCATTGCTTTTTGTAACTGTGCCATGAATGAAGCAAGCCTTAGAACTTTTCTCTTTTGATTTTTTCTGTGTGTGTTCCTATTCATAGATAAGGATGGGTCCAATTGCCCACCTTTTGATAAGTTAAGAATAAAACAGTTAATTCTATGATATGACCTGTCAGATTCAGTCTAAGGGAACATGGTATTTTTAGTCCTACTTACTTTTTGGATAAAAGCTTAAAGGGAAGAAGATCAACATATAACTGAAATTAAGCCCTTGACAATGCCTATTCTGCTGTGTAATTCATAAATTAATGGATCATGAAAAGACCTTTAAAGAATGTTATCCATCAGAAATACTACCTTTGTATGTGCAATGCTTATATCCCAGAAACCCTTGTGTTGAATTTGCCTTTCTAGGAGCCTGCAGTCCTTTTGAGAAAGGATGAAAGAACCATAAAATAAGTTTATGTTGTTCAGTCACCAAATGTTATAAATGACTAACACAATATAAGCAAACCAGTAAATCTAATCTTTTGCAACATGTATATTTAACAGTCATAAAATCTACTTTTGGGGATGTTGATATTAGACTTTTGTTTTAGATCCTGCTTGCCATATATCCAAATTACTTAGACCTCTGAATAAAAGCTAATTTTTCTTTCTATAAACAAACACATAATTTCCAAGGTGACAAGAAATCTCCCACAGAAATTGTAGAATAAAAGGATCTAGTAAATGCTTGCTATTCAAAATAAGTTTACCACCACAGCATCGGAAAACCTTATCGTGAAGGTAATAAACAAAGCATGACTTCCCATCTGTCTTTTGTTTTTTTAATTATCCACTTGACAGAGAAAGAAATGTGCATATTAGAATAATGTAGAATTGTTTTGCTGATTTGTTTCCTATAATGACATATAGTGTGATATGCAAATGTGTATGTGAATGAAGAAATATGCTTTTCATTGGAGATAAAAGGGGTTTAAGCACTTTTCTAATTTTTATTAGGTCTTCAGGAATGGCTCTCAGGAAAGACCTAAAACTATTCACCCCAGTCAGTTTTCATTTTACTGTGTAGGCTTCATTGTGTGACTGTTGACCATGGTGGTTTCTCTGGAAATTTATCAATCTTGGTCCTCAGCCATGAAACGCCTTACAGAGCAAGTTCATCATTCTGTAGGGAGCTGGGCTAGCAATCCAGAAACCAAAGGGTTTGCTTATGATGGCTGCTCATGCGGAGCAGGTGATCAGGAGTGCCCCAGCATGCTGGACTTGCTGAAGGGATGCAAGGTCCCTTGCCCAGCGTATGTCCAGTAGTTGGGTCAAGGAGAGAGCTGACATGAATAACCACACTCAGTTTACTGGCCTGACAGGGAGCCTTGGGTACTGCCAGGGTCAGGACAGAGCCTTGTCCATAGATGTTGCTGTGCAAGAGCTTCCTTGCTCTCAGGAATGCAGGAATGCTCCTGAGCATGGACTGAGCTCGCCAATCACTCCACCATAGACTTTTTGTTTGCTTATGCTTCATCTCATCTAGAAATTGCATTGCCTGGAAAAAAGTAAAAGAGCGTTTTGTTTTAATAAGATCAGACTTGTCAACTTGAAGCAAAAGCTTTAAAAATACACACTTGTGACATTAGTCTGCTTCTATGGGGCCTTTATTTTCTTGATGAATTATTTTCAGAATTCATTTTTGACAGTTTTTTTCCTTTTGATTGATACATATAGAATGCTATGAGATTGCAACATGGCAGTTCTCTTATCAAACTGCAAATGGGATCAAAATCAGGGAAGGAAAGAGGTGCTGCAATGATTTCCTTGCACAGATGTAGCCCTTCTTCCCTCTGCACCCCAATCACAGCTGGTGTGTTTGAACAATGAGGGCAAGCTCGGGGCACCATGGTGCTTGTGGCAGGATTACTTTTAGCCTGACTGCTTCTCAAGATGCTGTCTCCTACCCTGCTGCTGTTCAGTAGAAAATGGCTCTATGTTTTGGCACAGACTGGTTTGGTTTGCCCTGGCTCACCAACAACTGGCTATAGAAACTGCTTTTCCTTCTCTATGTAAAGTACAGGTCTTTTAATTTTGTATGTAGAAGTGCCACAGTTTTGAAGTTTATACTTCCTTCACCAAACCCGAAATAATTTGAGTTAGTTAATTGCCAGGACAAAGTTAGATTATTGTCTGTTATAATGCATCCTAGGAGATGAGCCATGATGTGTACTCCATTTGAAAATGGGATGGGTTTGTTTTATTAGTTCAAACTTTGCCATATAATATAGAAATGATGAATTGTGGGCACCTTGTTCTAAGAACTATGTTTTTATGGAACAGGTGCACAGAGCAGCAGATTGTTGCATTTGGGTTGTGCATAAATCCAAGTAGATAAAACTCAAGTGCTTCATTTATTATGTGTAGATTTAAAGATATTATATCTTTGTATTACTTAGGTGTATCTTGCACCAAGGTAAAAGAAAAAATCGTGTGTGTTTGCATATTCTTCAACAGGATTTATAGCTTTCAATCATTGCCTAACACATTTTATACTTCTGTGCCCTTCAGCTCTGTAACACTGTCTCACGGTAAGTAAAAGATTAATTCTCTTACTTCATCCCAAAAGGCAAAAATAGTTTTTGTCATTCCTTAGTTATACACTTGCATATATAATAAAAAAAGTCATTTACTTTTCTGCCTATTCTAGATAATGTCACATAAAACTTAAGACACACTCACAAATCTGGAATCTCTGTCGAAATACTCTACAAATGATTTCCTATCTTGTGTAAAACCTTCCCACAGCCACACAAGGAATTCACTTGTGAAATCTCCAACAGCCATATCGTAGGTCATTTTAAGCTGACAATAATGCAGTAAACTTTCACTTCAGAGAAACACAAGTTTACTTCCACAAGGAAGGTCAAGATCTTCTGAAAGAAGGAAAGAGTGTTCTAGCTTGCTTTTAGAGGGCATATTGTTGTATCACTTAGATCTCAGAACTGTGTGACTCTGTGAAGTCTCTCTCTAAAATCTGAAGATGAACATATTTTTATTATGTAGAAACTGAACAGAACCTTTTCTTTCTGCCACTTGGCATATACCACTATGCAAATCCTTAGGATTCTTAAATGGGAGGAATAGGCAATAGTGCTGACCCTTCCCACCCATACCAGCAGTTAGCAGTGCTGTTCATATTTACTACCAGATATGGATGTTATAGCAGAATCATTTTTACGTCTGCAGAGCTGCAGGGTGCTGTATGTCAGTCTGAGACATTATACCCCAGCTTTCTTCCTAGCAATGCTTTTGCACCTTCAGTACAAAGCTGAGACTTGAAAATAGAGTTTTATTTTATCTGTTGACCATTTGTCCTGTATACACACTGAAGCAATTCAGGCAAAATACCAAATTACTAAAGCTTCTGTCAAAATCCAGAGGGGAAATGAATATTTGAGATTTTACAAATCCAAGCTTCTCCTACTTCCCAGTTTTTGGTGGTTAATTTACTTAAAAGGGTCAGAAAATTCAAAACCCAAAATCCATGGGGCTATTGCATCTGCCCAACACTGGAAATTTCAAAACAACATCAACTGATCTCAAAACAACCTCTCATCCTGAGAGGAAATAGCTGAGAACTTTTTATGAGTTTAAATATACTCTTGCATTGTAATTTGGAGGATAGCTGAAGTGACACAGGAGAACAGGCGGCACATACTAATCAGAGAAGAGCTGTACAGGTTATGCATGTTATACGTGCCTGAGTGTTGATGGAGCCTTGTGAGCTCACCACAGAGGCAGTAGTCAGCTGGGTGGAGCAGGAACCATCTAAGAACAAATAACGCAGCTGGGGCAAATGGAAGTTAAGAAGTTTCTCACATTTACCCACTTAACCAACCTAAGTAAACTCCTAGCAACAAAATACTTGGTGAAAATATTATAACAGCAAGTTTCAGGTTGACTCTGACATCTCTGGCAAACAAGGTAGACATCTCTACCTTGAGAGATGATCAAGATCAAGACATCTCTGGCAAACAAGGTAGTTGCAGATGTCTTTAATGTATCTCCACACGTTGGTGTTCAAACAGAAGCATATAAGACTCTTGGGATGGATCAGTTATAACAGATTGTGCCCCTGCAAAGAGTCTCACCAAAATAAGATTTTAGCCTGACAATATGGACAGGACTTTCTTCTTATTCCTTACTCCTGTTGTCCTTATTTCTTACTCCAGCAAGCCAAGTGTCTCTTTCAGGTGACAGACAGGTGTCCAGAATCTCCTTGCATGAAGAAGATGGGAGGTGTTTGTCTTCACTGATTTGCCTGGCTATCAAGCTCAGTTATTACCACTGGGTTCCAAAGCAAGGAGTGAATGCATGCTTTTCCATGGTTTAATGGTCTTCACACCAAACTCTCTCCAGTAATGCACTATTAAAAGTGCAAGTCACAAAGCCGTCAGAGCAGGGACCACAATATGTACTAGTACTGTGACTGTTCACACTTCATAATTAAACTGACAGTAAGATTAAGTAAGGGCTTCTTTTATAAAATGAAAATGAAGAGTATAGGATGGTAAGAGGTAATCTGCCTTTTACTAGAAATAAGATCTGAAACATTAATTCTTGTGTTTGTACTGGATAAGATCCTATGGATGGAAACAAGATGATTTACATTTATTATATACCATACCGTGTAATAATTATGTAAAATATCTTTTCTTTGTCATGATTTAAATAGATCTTAGAACTTAAAGTGTCAGGGAAAATATGGAAAAAAAGATTTTGTGAACACGATGTGTGTGCATATATATTTTCTTAAAATGCTTACTGCTTATGAGGATATAGAAAATAAACTGTTTATTCTCAAGATAAATTTAAAGTATTAATTATTTTGAAAGTTTAATAAAATTGGTACTTCCAAAGAGCTTGACCTAAAAAATTAGGAGTTTCTAAAACAACCAACAATTCTTTTTGGGCTTTGTTTTAGCTAGTTGTGCATGCTTAAATGAGACTAAGATTTGCCCTTAAATTGTTAAAACAATGTATGTTTTGAATGATAACTAATTTCTAATAGCACTTACAAATCACAGAGACAAAATATTGTCCACATCCGTAGATATATGCCATAATAGAGAAATTGAGAAAATTATTTTTTGCCCTAATGCTTGTAGCTTTCATGATTTGCTTTTCGAACTCCGTGTGCTTCAGATCAGGACCTTGGTATCTCATTGTGGAACAGCTCCATGAAGAGAAACTGTGAGCATTTCTTTCCAGACTAGCTGAGAGCCTGTGGGGCAGAACACTCATTTGGATAATGAGATAATATCATCATCAGGTCTTAAATAGGACCACATTCCTTGCTATTAAATTGTTGTGGTCTGTTTGGTGTTTTCCTGGCTGTATTAAATCTTTTCATTCTCAAGAACTAGTGTGGTCTTGATGATATGATTAATTTGACAGCATTTCCAGATTTCTTGAAAAAAGCCTCCAAACCAACTGGATTAACTCAAGGCTAGTTTAGAAATATATCACACATTGCCATTGTACATAAATTTGATTGACAGTACCTATACATGTGTCCTTTGTTCACCATCATTGTTCTGCTATCTAGTTAAAAACTATGCTTCTCAAAGCATAAAATAGGTTTTGAAAGGATGCTAAAATGAAAAGAAGTTCTTTTAGTCTGTTTACTATTGTTCTTGACCATGCAACCATATCACAGTTTTAACTTTTGTACACCTGATAGCTTGAAATGTACTTGATTTTTGTTAATGGAAAGTGGGATTTTCTTGTATTGCTTTGTCTCAAGGAATTGTGGCTCTAAGATAGCATGATGACTCATTAGAATATTGAGACAGTGATACTGCTCGAACAGAGTGGTGTAAAAGGGTGCGTAGAGGTCTCTTTATGTTAAACTGTCATTATGTCATTATTGGAAAATTCTTCAGTGACATAGATTCAAACAAGTATTTCCTAATAAAAGCTAGTTTTTATATTTTTGAAAATATTTATTTTATGGCAGATATTGAAGTTTTGACTGTATTGCAAATTTTGCTATAACCACTTCAATGTAGATAAATATAAGTGATACCCATGAAAAAAGCAATCTTGACTCTCCTTGTACTGTGATGGGCTCTGAATTGAACGTTACCACTTAGGAATGAGATCTCAGATTTTTAATGAATAGTTCTTATGAAACCACCAATTTAATGCCCAGCAGCAATAAAAATGTAAATTGAATGTTAGGAATTATTAGAAAAGAAATAGAGAACAAAAGAAACTGCATAAATCTCTACAGAGTTCATGTCCCCTCTTCTTAAAAACACGTAGTGGAGAACTGGAAAAAGTTCAGAGAAAAGAAACAAGAGAAGTATGGAAATGCCTTCACATGAAGACTTATAGGTCTTCTAAGTTTTGAAGAAAATAATATGGAGACTACTGGTTCCTTACCCCTTTCCATCAAGATCTAGGTGTCTATGAGCCCGGCATGTAAGCAGTTCAAAGCTACTTCATGTTTTTCCTTACGGTGTGTACTTAGGTGTGCAATTTGTTGGTATGTGTTATGTATGCTGTGAGCTAGCAGAGGTGAAAAAACTACACAAAAAATCCATGGAAGAAGATCCCATTGTGAAAAACTAAACACAGACACATTAGTGCTGGCACAGGAGATACCAAACACATCTTCAGGGAAAGCCATTACTGTGTGTTTTCATACCCTTCCCGAGGCATCTGCTGTTGATTTCTGTCCCGGGCCAGGCAGACCTTTGGTCTGAGTAGGACCATTCCTACAATGTGTAGCAGCATCAGAAGAATTTGTCAGTGGAGGAGCTGGGCTGATTATGTAGTTTTACTGAGAACAGATGGTACTTCTTGAATCTGGAGCGTTTGTGGCTGTAGGATAAGCTTATGTGTTCAGATGTCAATGCTTGATACAAACTAAATCTAAAAGAACTCAGGATGAGCACAGGATGAAAAGAAGAATCTGTGCTTCTCAGGACTATTTCTACAGGCTGGCTGAACAGAAAACAGACTGGGGGCATGGGCAAGAAAATGACACGAATAAACCTCTCTGAAATAGATAACTGCTGGCTTCAAACTCTCTTGTAGCCTGTGGTAAGTGAACGTGGTTTTAACTCCCTGCTCTTAACTTGATAATCATGGGCTTTGAAAGAGTGCATGAAGAGTAATGTCTACACCACCATGGCTTGCTATGAAATGTAAACAAATGCTACCTTTTGCTTGCCATCTGATAAGGCTGATGCAGACTGGTGTTTGTTTCTCACACATCCTCTTTAGATGGGTGAGAAAGGCCAAGAGCACAGAACACAGCCATACAGCAGAGCCTCAAGGCCAGTTAATATGCCCAAGCATGCTGTTTATCAGTGTAGGTTTAACCAGAGTGCCTTTTCAGTGTCTTTTTAGCCCTTTTTACCCAACTGACAAGAGTGGGGAAAAGTATAAGTATAGACTCTCTTATTTTGCAGAAAAGCAATAACTGTGATTCTGGTTTATATTAGAGTGGCTTGAAAAACTGCCCTGCCCTGGCAGCCCTCTAGACTTTATGTCCAAACTTAGATCACATGTGTTCAAGCTCATAACACATATAACTACACAAACACTTACTCACTTGAATAAATCCCTGGGCTGCTGGGCACAATTATATCAGCATTTACCTAAGTTCAACATTTATTTTCCTTAATAAAGGCTATCACTTACTTTTTTGCTTTTTCTCAAATTTAAACAAAACCTTGAAATTTCAAAATTTACTGAGAAATTATATTTGGGAATTGCTTTACTTGAAGTCATCAAAAGAACTCTTTATCAAAGACTTCAGTGAAATCAAACCAGTTTGTTTTACCTTTGTTATTTCGACTTTCAAGTGATAACATATTTGAAACAGTATATAGTGATTTAAGTGATGAGGTCCAACTGAAATTATGTAACCTTTTAGAAGTAAAACCAAATAATTTTCTTTAATTTTTTTGATGAACTCAATACATTTCTACAGATCATTGAGTCAGCACTTGCTAATGAAAAGCAGTTCTTCTGGAACTGCTTCAAACAGTCCTTGCAGGATATAAGACTTTTAAAATTCCAGACTGTAGATAAAAGCCCTCCTCCTGAAAAAAAACCCCCCCCCCCCCCCAAAAAAAAAAAAAAAAAAAGAAAAAAAAAAAAAAGAAAAAAAAGCCTTTTAGTCTACAAAGCAAAATTACTCAAACTAAACAAATGTTTATGTTTTCTGTCTGCATGTCACACATGAGTGCCTGTGAATATAGTCTAACACATTTGACAGTTCTGCTGGTCTGATTTAGTACTTAATTCTGCTTTTTTTTATCCCCCAAATTTTTGCACAATATCTGCTTTCATCCTTACTTATTAATACTGGCTAGAGTCTGTGTTATATTCCATCCCGTACAGCAATGCTCATAGGAGCATTTTGAAGTTAAAATAATATTCCAGCATCAATTTTATACTCTGCTGTATTATAATAACTCTTTCATCTTTGTTTTTGAATGCTGTTTTGAAAACCACAGATACTCAGGCTTCATACCTTGCTCACCAAAGGAACAAAGACTGAACACTGCTTGGCTCCAAGTGTCAATCAGGACATAACAAGTTAAACAGCAGTCAACACATTGGCAGATGAGTTACACCGAGTGGTTACTAAGCAGTGCTGAATGGTGTTTGTCCTAGTCTACCTCAGCAGCTTAATGTGTTTACTTATTCATCTGCATCTGTTAGGGTGTAGCCAATGTCAGTAATGGGTAATTTTCCCAGTAGAGGCAAGGTTTTGGGGCTCATCTTACAAAGCCATTCAGACCTGGAGGATATTAAACTGTGATTAAACTAACTGATTTCAATAGGTGCTAATCATGTAGGCTCTGGCAATGCCCAGTGGTGAAAAGCTTTAGTGTGTTCTGTCTCTTGGACAACAAACTTGTATCACAGTTCACCCAAATTCTCCTATCAAGATGACATTTTTTTCCATCACAATTGGTATATTTGTTTGGTTTTTCTATAGCTGTACCCCATGCTGAGTGGATTCACCTTAGCAGTCTCAATTTTGTACTTGGGAATAGCCTGTGGATAAGTCAGGTTCTCATCAGTGTAAGGAGATGTTACAATTTAACGCCTATTACAGGATCTGATTAAGCAAATGGAAATGACCTAACAAGTTGTCCCACATGTCTGCTTAAATACTCCAGTGGTAGTATTTACTGTGCCCTGACTGAGGGATCTGTGGAGGTGGCAGTTTGTTGGTTCATGCTTGGTCTTTCATTGAGGTGGGTCTGAACTCAGAGACAATCCACTACTCCCGTCTTTATGCCACCAGCAAGGAGTGGGTGAGCAAAGGATGTGCAAAGCAGCACCATGGAGAGACTGGTAAGGAGCCAGGAATCCCAGCAGCCTGTAAAGAAAGGGACTTAGGGAGTGGGGCAGGACAGAAACCTAGCCCACTTTCTCCAGGCACCTGCCAGTGCTCACCTGCTCCATGTTCTCACCCTGGTAGGGTTTTTTACCTCTGAAGGACAATGTGAGCATCCCCAGGACCATCTTATGTGCCTTCCTCCCTTCCCATCTTCTGTGGAAACAAACCATGTCAGCTTGTCAGCCTGGATCCTGTGTCTTATATGTTGACTGTAACTTTTATTTAAATGACTTAGCATGAGTTGGGGCTTGTACCCGTGTATGTGGGGGAAGAGGGTCCTGAAAGATACTATATCATGGAAAAATTATTAAGAGCATAATGTAGTATTCCCTCTCATTTGGAATAGCCTTTATTTCACCACAGCTTTCATTTCAGTCTGTGCTGCCAGATGAAGGATGCAATAAGCCTGATTAAATTTCCATGATTTATATATCTGCAGCACATTGAGTCCATAATTAAGACAATGGGGGACAGAGGCCCCAGCTGTGATGTGCAAACAGAGACCTTCACATGTCAGACAAGAGAGGGATGTGTGAGAGAATACAAGTTAAAACTGATACAGTATTGATCAGTGTACTGGGTGTCAGCCTGTGTATATTAGCATCTTCTTACAACTTTTGGAGCCACATCAGAAGAAAATATTATTGGGGTGGGTTGTCCAGTAACTGAAATTTTATTAATTTACTGAATTACAGAAAGATGTTAAACAAGAGTCAGCTGGGAGAAAGCTGATTGAAATATAGGTACCTGTGGTGGAAGCTGGTATCATGAATCTGGAAAAAGAGAGTGGGGCCATGGTGTGGCCCTGCAGGTACCGTCATGGAAAACTGGAGGAGGAATCAGGAAGATCCTCTCACTGACCCACTTAGGGAAGAGGAAAGAGGAAATGACCCAGCCAGGTAAATGAGGGCAGGATTGCATGATGAACAAGAAAGCTAATTGTGTTGAATGCAGTTGATGGATCACAGAGGATGGCGAAATAACAATGCAAGTTTTGGCTGAACACAGTTCTGGGGAGAACAATTTGAAAGGCATGACAGAAGGAAGCTCATATACATATGACAGATGTGTACCAGATTGCAAGTAAAATACATGAATATCAGCAAGGTGAATTTGTATACAATGCACAATAACTTCAGGATAAGCAAAAGAAGGAATGTAGGAATGTACAAGTTAATGTACATTCTGCTTTGTAAACTTGCTTTCAGATTTGTGTTGTTGTAGGTACCTCTCTGACAGCAACTAAAGCCTCAAAACAGCATTGAGTGACTCTGCCCCAGTCCCACAGCAACAAACATCTTAGTTTCTACCCCTGCTTGTCATGGGTGGCCATGGCTTTCATATCAGCAATCCCTTATTCCTGGTGTCTGTTAGCAGTTTTAACAGTGAGACAGACGTGTGATCCTATTCCTGACAGATAGCAAGACCCACAGTAATTGGAAATAAATGGGGAACCCACTCAGGGATATAAAAATTAAGTAGGTTTAGGATGAATACTTCTTTGTAGCAGTTGAGGAGGAGCTCAGAGGGACCAGATAGCATCTGTGAGAAATAGGAGGATTTTCTTTGGATTTTAGTAAGGGGAAAATCTATGAAACAGTGGTGAGCTGTTGTGCACCCCAGTTCACAAGACAGCGGGGAGATAAAAGCCATACTGTGTTTTCTCTGACACATCTTGGGATACAAATGGACAGACAGTTTGTCCATGAGGGACTCCATGGCTGCTGCCAAGCACAGCTACTTTGTCATCTCTTGGGGGTAAATAACCCAGTTGCATTCTGCATGCCCTGCAGGCTACTCCCGAAGGATTCAGGGCAGGTGTATCCCTGCCCATGTCCAGGCTTATGACACCAGGTGTGCTATGCAGCCCTAAAGGTCAATGGTGCAGTGAGTGGCAGCTATCCCAGGTGTCAGGAGATCTACAGAAGGAAATGGGGATCAATCACAGTGTTGTAGCAAGGTATGAGCCACACAATGCCTCCTGGGGCATGGATGCCTTTCATGCTGATGTAGCTTAGATGTCACCAGTGCATCTGTGTTGACAGCAGCATCCCAGATTAGCCCAATTAATTCAGGCTTTTCTGTTCCAGGGTATTTCTCCCTTTTGCCCGGGCAGGTTGATAACAGGAGCTGGGAATATCTCTGCTATTGGTGTCCTGTCCTCCTGGCCTGCCTCTGCCCCAGCTAGTGGGTGAGAACAGCTTTTAGGATGCTGACAGGCCAAGCACCTTTGTGCAGGGCTTTCAGAGGTGCTGCTGGAAACAAGATGATGCAAGGGAAGAAAGGGCAGCAGCAACCTCACCCCTGCCATCTCCCTGCGGCCAGGCCATGCAGCAGCTGAGGTGTTAGTGGGGACAATGGCAGTGGCAGAGAGATCATGGCCATTTCCCCCTCCTGTTGAGCAAAGCATGGTAAGAGCAATGAGTTCCCTCCCCACCCCTCTGCTGCGATCAGCACAGACACCCTTCCTGCAGCTCGCCGTTCCTTGTTCATTACCATCTCCTTCCCTCCACACCTGTTTGATATTACATATTCAGTTTGGAAATACTGTCCTTTTTGTCCCCTTTTACACCATCTGTTGACACAATCCCGTGTGTGTGTCTGGGTGAGATCCAGCTGGCAGGAGGTGAGCATATTCACATCTCCTGAAATTGCTGATTCAGGGAGGGGAGGCGGGGGACACGCACACGCTCCAGAGCCCCGCACCCCGATAGCTGAGAAGCCTAGCAGTGCCCTCTGTGACAGTGCCAGGCGTTATCAATGCACAGCCATCCTTTCACCCCCGCCTGCCCTCCCCGCGCCCCGACGTGCCTGTTGTAATCAGGGGAACAATGGCAGAGGCAGAGTGCCCGGCACAAAGACAACAGCTGCACTCCCGGGTCAGGCTTTGCAGCCTCCCCGCACAATGGCCATGTGTAACCCCATCCCACTGCCCGCCGCCGAATAATTTATTTATAGATGCGATATCTCTTTCACTGGCCTATTTAAGAATGTGTTCTCATAAATGCATGGAAATTGAAATTATTCTCTGCTTTTCCCCCAAAAGATTAAGGTATCTGTTCCATATAGATAAATAGTGCAATTTTGGAGGGGAAGAGGGAGAAAAAGCTTTTGGAATATATGCAATTAAGGATGAGGAGAAGTTGATTAATTGGAATGTGTGCATTTTTAAAAATTAAATATATCTCATTATTAGTGTCTTTGCAATAATAGGCACATGTTTAAAAATAGGAAAAAAATACTGAAGTCAGGAAAAAAAAAAGCCCTCCTAGGCAATGAATGCTAGTCTTTCCTCTGCGAGAGATGACTGGTTGCCTCTTTGGCAATAAAACCTCTTTCTCCCTCACAGACTGTAAGCATGAGTATCTGCTTAGGACAGAGAGTTTTCTACCATCCAGGAGACAGTGAATCATCTCTCACATGAAAATATGGTTGGTTCAGCACACTGCTTGCTTCTCTTAAAAACAGCATGTGCAGCCTATGTATCATCTAAATGTAGTGTAACACAAAATCAGAAATAAGGACATCTCTGAGATCTCTGAGAAGAACTAAAACCAGTAAAAAGTTTCAATACCCTCATTTTTTAAAATAATATCTCTTTAATTTTGTTTTTCTTTATTTTCGCTACAACTAAGTTTCATTTTATTTATCTAAATCCTGATCTCTCAATGCAAAAAAGTAGAAGCTTTGTGCCAGCACTTTCCTGTGTTAAAAGAGTTGCTTTAAGGATCAGGAGCCTGGAGCGCTTCATCTATTCATGTTTTGTGTGTGTGTGTGAACATATCTGTGTAAGGAAAACATGACAAGACAGTCTCCAAATAGGAAAAAGCTCTGGTGCAGCTAAACATTCTCCAGACACTTCCATCAGATTTGAAAACCAGCTAATAACTCTTTGTGATATGGAACACACTTTATTGGTCACTCTGGAAGGAATTTTTTAAAATGAAAAATACCATATATAACATTTTCACAGTTTCTGTACAAAGTGTATTGGAAAAAATGCATGGCCTATTTATATCATCCTCTCTTCCATCCCCTGCAGTCCACAGGAAAAGCCTCATGACTGGCAGCTGTTTGACTGCCCTATTATCTGAGCCTGCGTCCAGTCTGGCTAATTACAGTCACTGATTACTAAATGCTGAGCAGCACTGTCACCTGCCTTAGCCTGACAGGATTATACCATCTGTGCCACATGGCCAGGGTATGGAAAGCTGGTGAAAGGTCACAAAAAGGGGCAAATAACCCTTAATGGGAGGTAAATGTATGTTTACAGACGTGACAGCTGACTGTCATTAGAGTATATACACGTATTCACAGCTGAAGATACTTCTCAAGGAAGAATAAGGGGCATACGAAGTGTGGCTTTGTCAGACAGTTGGGGTTTTTTTCTGCCCCAAAATAGGTGTTATTCACTGGGAAGAGACTAAATACACTTCTGTCAGACACACTGATGTAGCACCGGGAGCAAATGTTTTCCCTGCTCACCTCCCCAGACCCCATCTGCCCAACAGCAGCAGTTTAGAAAAGCTGATCCAGTGAAGCTGGTGCAAGCCTTTGTGCAGGTGAACTGTCTGCTTTAAGGGAGCTCGGTGGATCTACTTGGTTTGTGTTCATAGAGGCACCAAAATTAACTCCACTGGGTAATGAAGACTGGGCTACTCTCAGGAGCAGTGCAGGAGCCATAAGGAGAGGGTCCCCCCTCTCCAACACCCTGCTCCAGTGCATGTCTTGCCTCCTCCCACCTGCAGTGCCTGCATGAGCAATGCTCCTTCCTGCACCTCTTCTCTCACCTACATGCTTGTACCTGCCCTCTGCTCTGCCCAAGCCTTTCTTATGGCTGTTGCTTTTCTTCCCCTGCATGCTAGAAAGTCTTCTCTCTTTCCCCAAGTACATGTGACAATGCACCCTTTTCACAGAAATCTTAATGTATTACCTCTTCCTTGTTTTATGTCTCCAAGAAGTTAGGTTATGACTTTCCAAAGGGTATTTTGCAAGTTTTTCTATGTATTTGGGTCGAGCCCTCCTGAGGTCAGAGAGGCATAGTGTTTATTCACTACCTTTTTGGATCATTCCAGCTCAAATCTGATCCCTCCTACACCTTGGAGGTTATCTAAGTTATCCTGAAATCACCATAATTTGTTGGTTTGGAATTTTTTTCTTGCCTACACCAGTCTCTGGAGCATTTTGCAGGCAGTATACACCCAAGAGCATCCATAAAGCGGCCTAGATCTGACAGCATATGCCTCTGGGTCCCCTCAGCTTGTCCAGGGCTATTATCTGTGGAGAGGATAGTGACACAAAGTCTGACATGGTCTCACGGTTGTCAGTCTTCTGTTATCAGCTGCCCAGTGTCTTCTGTCATCACCTGCTGTGGCCACTCCCCCAGGTTTGGGTTGTGGTCGGGTGGGTAGGGAGTGTCCTCCTCCTTGCTGTATTCTGCTTGAAATATGCAGATTTTTTTAGCCAGAAAAACAAGCAGTCTGTGCAACTGGAAGTGATTTATTTCAGCTAAGTTGAGGTGTCACACGCTTACTACATTGCTTTTATTTTCCTTGGATTTCTTGCCTATACATTCTTTTTCGCTGTCAAATTTGTATTATGTTCCTCCAGTTGTGTTCACTTGGTCTGGTCATTATTTACCAGGTGTTTTAGTATGTGATTCTAAGATAAATGTTTGCCTGAAAAAAATGACTACAAATGGCCTTGCACAAATCAATTCACACCTTAAAAAAAATCACATGAATCCCCAAAAGGTGCATATATGTCATAATTGAAGCAGACTTAGATTTAAAGGAGTGTAATTTTCTGAGAAATCAAAATAGAATTTATTTAATGTCAAATAGGTGACCAACATTTGACAGCCACTGAGTAGAGGAATTTTTCAAAAGGTATCAAATCAGGGTGTCTAATGCTCTGAGTTTCCATAGCCAACCTGTGTGGTTTTCTAATAGTTGCTCTGATTTGTTTGGTGGTGTTTTTTTTTTTTTTTTTTTTTTTTTTTTTTTTTTTTTTTTTTTTTTGTTTGTTTGTTTTTTTTTTTCTGGTTAGTTCTTTAAAATTTATCTCGGGAGCAGACACATTCAAAAAACAACTTTGTGTACACCTGTGTGTACAGGTTTAGTGTACTACATTCACTAGTCTGCCAGTGGAGTCAGACACTGACATTTCATGGGGCATCACCATCCGGGCTGGGACTGGGATACTGGAGCAGAGGTATGCAGTGATGATCCAGAGCACTGGCAGGAGGGCAGCAAGATGAAATTCAGTGGTACAAAATACATGCATTCTTTCAACCAGTGCTGAGAGTTTTTGTTGGAAAGTGAAAAGGAGAATAACTGGGACGTGCAGGTAGACTTCACTCATTGTGGTGCTACTGATGTGCTGTAGCTGTGGAAATCCCAGGCTGATTCTGAGACACACCATTTCCAGGCCAGATACAGAACTATTTTAACTCATTCGGTTACCAGCAGTTACCTTTTGCCTCTTGACCCTCCTCTGGGTTAATACAGGCAGGTCTGGTGCTGCCCACAAGCCTGGTCAGCCATGCCCAGGGCAGTTAAGTGCAAGGTGAAGCAGGTATGGAAAGCACTTCCTCGGATGAGCAGGGGACCTGGCAGCTTAATTTGAGAGAGACAGCTTAGGGAGTGTAGCTCATTTAGCTCCTCAAGACAAATGCCGAGAGAGAAAAAGATGTGATTGCTCACTCTAAATTTATCAGCAGAGGCAAATGCCAGAGAGGGAGAGGAACTATTTAAGGTGAAGGACAATGTTGGCCTAAGAACAAATGAGTGCAATCTGGCTATGAATAAATTTAGGCTGAAAATTAGAAAAGGGTTTCTAACTATCAGAGGAGTGAGTTCTCAGCTTTTTAATAGGAATTCAAGAAACCCAATTTTTATTCAGTCCAATTTGATAAGATTATTAAAAAGCTGCCTGTGATAGGAGGGAACCAGTCTATGGCTTAGAAGGTCTCCTCCATCTCTGAGCACTGATGGATACAGGTTGACTCAACTGGAATTATATTAAGAATTTTCAAAAGTCAGAACTCAAATTGTCAAGAGAGTTTTAAAAATTTTTGATTCTTTGGATTGTAATGTCTCCTCTGTATTTCTCTGCTTTTTCTATGCACCAGTGAAACACAGAGGATAATTCCACCTCTCCTCCCCATTTAATCACACTGGGGTATTATGAAAACACCTTCACTGTGGTATTATGAAAATACACTATTTACTGTTTGTGTAGCACTCAGGAGTGCTGTGAGGATGAGTATCAAAGGAAAAAAAAAGCTGCACTGAAATTAATAATTTTGGCTGCACAGCTAGGTTTGAATTACATCTAGTAAATCATGCCTAGGGCAACACACTGAGTGAGAAGAAAATAAAATATTGAATAGTTGCTCATTAAATGAACACTAGCTATTCCGTGAACTGAATGAGGCAGGGCCCCATGGAAAATACAGTATGTGATTTTGTAATTGAAGATTAGAAGAGGGTTGAATTAAGGTTGCACAAGCCTTTCCTTATGCCTTTCCAGCATCAAGGATCTGGACAACCAGGGAATCAGGCCCAGCCAGTGTGTGTTAACGAAAGGCAGGTCCTGCTGGACCAACCTGATCTCCTTCTATGACAAGGGGACCTATTTAGACACTGCAGTCTGGAGGGAGTCCAGAGAAGTGCAGTGGAGCGGGTGAAGTGTCTGGAGCACAGTTCCTACAAGGAGCAGCTGGGGCATCTGGGTTTTTTTAACCTTGGGAAAAGGAGGCTCAGGGTGGGACCTTATTGCTCTCTACAAGTACCTGAGAGGAAGCTGTAGTGAGGTGGTGCTTGATCTCCTCTCAGATAAAAAGTGATAGGTCCTCAAGCTGAACAACAGGAGCATCTGATTAGATATTTGGGGAAATGTCTTCACTGAAAGGGCTGTCAAGCATTGGAACAGACTGCCCAGGGAAGTGGTGGAGTCACCATCCCTGGAGGTATTTGAAAGAGGTGCAGCTGTGGTGCTCAGGGACAGGTTTAATGGAGGACTTGGCAGTGCTGGGTTAGCAGTTGGACTCGAGGATCTTAGAGCTCCTTTTCAACCTCAATAACTCTGTGATTCTATGAACAGCCACCCATCCTCCTATGTCACCAGCCTGCATGCAGGGAGATGCTCTGGAGTGCACTGTGTGAATAATCCCCACAGTACTCTGCCCTTGGCACAGGCAGCTGGAGAAGAATGGGAGGGTTGCACACGCTCACCCACAATCAGCTTCTCAGAGCCAGGGAGAGAATAGTGTTCTGTCTTGTGGAAAAATTGGAAATTTATTTCGTCCCAGCTTGGAACTCCTCCTGTCTCTAGAAATTCTGTGTAAATGCAAGGTGGAGGAGTGATTAAAATTTTGACTGTTAAGCCAAGAAGATTGGGTAGCCCAGGCAAACTACCTTTGCTGTGAATTTTAGAATATGAAGCTTAGAATATGAAGCTCAGGCTTTGGGTGTCATATCAGGACTACCACACAGACTGCCAAAGGAGAGCAGGTACAGTCCCAAGAGCCCATGTCCATTTCCAAGCCTTGCACTTCCCTTGAAAACAAGAGTTTGAAACAAAGGTTGAAGATATCAGTGAGGGAGCAAACATTCTGTCATTATTTTTCAAGCTTGTTGCAGCACAATGGATTATACAAGAAATAATTGTCAACAGACCATCATGGATAAGGTGAGTTATGGCCATGGCAGGAAGAGCTGCCACTGAATTAGGTGGCTGGCAGTAGCTCTCCCTTGGGCACACAAACACTGATATCAGTGTGTATGGCTTTATTCTAGCTGCAGTGTCTGGTGTGCCACCATCAAATGCTGAAACAAAATCTTGCTGTTTTTAAAATAGCTTTGATATAAAGGTCAAACTACATGTGTAGTGAGTTTGGGCCCCTTTGTTTCCTGGCACCTGACGTCTTCCTCAGCTGAGGACTGGTTCCCAGAGTGGGGATGCTCACCTCTTCCTGGACATTCTACATTTTCAAAGTGGGCACTAACAAAGGAAGCAAAACCTTGGCCAGTTCTGAAAATCAAATTCCTTAAAAGTTATCCAAGAAGCACACATTTCTCAGCCTTGGGAAACAGTATTATTTATAGGCTCACCCAGAATACTTGGGTGGATACTTTCTGTGTGAATTGATGCAAAGGAGTCTGGTGTGACTGTATGCACTATTCTAAGGCAGACACACCCCATATTTAAAATATTCCTGGTTTACTCTAGTCAACAATATTTTCATGTTTGTTTGTCATAGCATGCATGTCTGTAATTATGTGCTGATGGTACATTCTTACTAACTGAAAATATTATCAAAAATACGGAGCTATCTCTAGATGCAGACCTTGTTTGTGACAGCGCTGTTTGCTATTGAATCACAAGCCACAGAAAGCAGTGATTTGCACAAGAACATCTAATGCATAAGAAGTGTGCTGAACACTACTTCTGCACAGGAAGAGGGAAGGAAGAAAAACATATTCATCTCAGTAGTGGTTAAACGATAGTGCAAACCTGTAATTACGTGCAAATTATGACCTTGCCCCCTTACAGTCAGCTCCTCAGTAAACATGACTGCTTTTAATTTCTATTCCTTCAGCAATAAAAGTCACTGTTTTCAGACTAGGTTCTATTCTTTCCTTCAGACTTTTTTTTTTTTTCAATGAAAATATGTGGTTTTATACTTCAAAACCTTAAATGAAATGCTGGGCTTTTTAATATTTAAGGGATTATAATTGAAATATAAAACTGGTGGTAAAATATTAGCTTTTATAAATTTCACTCTCTTCCTTTAAGCTTTTCTATCATTAAAAGGCATTACTTACAAGTTTAAAATTTAGAGACTTTTAAACATACATATTTTTCATTTTCTTTAGACATTCTGTAATGTTTCTAAAGCTGAAGAAATGTTGAAAAGTTGTAGAAAATAATGTGATGAAAGAAATTGATAGTTTTCATGTAATGTACATGGAAATAAAATAAACCAGAAAGAGCGTGGGAGAAAAATGGGAATGAAGCAGACAAAATTACTTTTAAAAAAGTACAGGTCAGGAGTACATTTTAAAAAGTAATGGAAAATCTCACTGAACTGGAAGTGACCTAATTAATGTAACTTATTTCCATTTTTTAATATTTCTAATTTTTCTATTTCTTTAAACAATAAGAGGCAAATAAGAACTGAACCCCAGAGCTTACATATTATCATGAATTTCAGTGTGACAAACTGTAGCTACACACAATTATGTGCTATCAGTTGCTGAAGTGGAATTCATTATTTCCTACCTTAAGCTGTCCTATAAATTTGCTCTGCACTGTTAAGCAGATATCAAGTTTTGCCTAGAGATAGAAACACTGCTGATGAGCAGAGGAGATCTTAATAGATAAGTTTGTTGATGCTTCTATTAAACTCAAGAAACATTTTGAAGAAAAGACAGAAATCATTCTTCCGTGAACAGTCACGTTGCATTTTCTCAGCATTTCCCCTCTAATGTTCTCACGAAGCAGAGAGACAGGGTCATGGTTTCAGTTCTCTGGCATGGGTTAATGCAGAGCATATTTTGATGCAGAATTGCCTAGAGCTAATCTCCTGGCACTGGACAAGCCTAAGGGTCACCATGATGCCTCTTGGGTAACCCAGGTGCTTCAGGGGCTTTACCTGCATCACGCTCTCCTGAGGTTCCTAGTGGCATGTCCACTGATGGCTGCAGAAGATCCTGCCTGACCCACTATGTTAATTCTTCCCAGGAAACTTCTCTGGGATATCTCTGGGGGCTTGGCACGTGCCCTGGCAGCCCAGGGGTGAGCCAGAGGATACACTGACACATTCCCATGGAGCTACTCCCTATCCGTGCTGGTGATGACTGCAGGTCAGTGTATTGTAACCCTGACTGAGAGACAACGTGAGTCAACAGCTCCACCACAGCAGGGTTGGAGGCTTTTGTGGGTAGATGGGATTTAAATAATTGGCAGGGGCAGGAGTGAAACCTGACTTAACTTGATTAAAGAGGAATCCTAGCTCAACTCTGTGCATGTGAAATGCTGCTCACTGCTGTTTTGTCTGCTGAAATCAGAAAAAGGTTTACTCCTATGACCTACCTGGAGTTCAGACACTTTTTCCCACTAAGACACACCTTTAAATGCTTTGCAAATATCAGCAAACTCAGTTTCACAATGGGAGTTTCTGCTGGCAGGCAGACTGCATCTTCAATTTTTGGATGAGGAAATAAGGCAGGATTGGTGGCTGGCTCCAGGCCACATCCCTGTGTCTGCGTGGCACTGGGAAGCACTGTAGAAAGACATCCAGGCTAGCAAGGATTTATATCAGAATGGGGCTCCACCCTGGCTAATTAGTCTGCTGCTGGGGAGCATGGCTATCCAGCAGGGCAGAGAGCTCTGCTAGTGCAATCCTACCTCCAGATGCTTCATGTGAGGATCCCATGGCTGCTCTCCAAAATACTTCTCCAGCTCCAAGGACTTCCCAAAGAATGAAGTGTGCTTTGTGGCTCGAGGACAGCATTTATGAGAACAAGTCTCTTGCAGCTGTACTCAAAGCTGAGAGCTCAGAACTCAGAACTTTTTTTTTTCTTTCAATTTATTTATTCAATATTTATTTATAATTAAGCAACAACAACAAAAACAAAGAGATTAAATAAAAGGATCCAATCCCTAAAAATATGCAACTGTAGTTCATGACAGTGTAGTTCCAACAGGGAAGTCAGGAACTTGCTGTGACTCAGTGGCTGATTGTAAACTAAAACATAGGGAGGGAGTGCCTGACTCAGCAGATGCCAGAGCCTTCAAAGGGATTAGAGCTGTTGCCAAGGTGCTCCACCCTTTTTTCCCTCTTTAAATGTGTCTTAAGTTTCTTATTCTTGCATTACATTATATATAAAAAGTGTGTATGCCATTGAATTGGCACATCCAGAATAGGGAGCACTTATACATCAGATTTTCTCAAAGGATAATAATTTGATTTGATCTGCATATGCACACCATTTCATCACTGCAGAATCTCTTCCCTAGAATTAATACCCCCACCCCCTGAGATTTATAAACACAATAGATGCAAACGTTTCAAAGAGGTATTCTAAAAAAAAAAAAAAAAAAAAACAACCAAAGTCTTATTTAAAAAAAAAAAATAATAATTTGCAAGCAGAGTACACCTGCAAAACCCTCGGACCACAAGTTCAAGTCCCCTGGCACACCTCCGGAGCTGCTGTATCACTCTGGTTCCTTCGGGAAGTTGCTCTCAGGAGCCTTCTCCATTGCAAGATGAATTGCTTTCTAGGGGGCTAGGACAGTTCCCCATGCCAGGTACCAAACAATTTCATAACTTCTGCATCTGTGTAACCTTTTAAACTGAAAAGATAAAAATGCAGGGAGTCGGTCTATGCTTAAAAACTTTTGCTGGCATGGCAAGAGCATAATTACAACAGTAAAATCCCTACTGTGAGTTCAGTCCTACCATCAAAAGGCCTTTTTGTTGTTATAATGTAATCTGTTCGGCAAAGTGGTTTAATTCCTACCAGAAAAACAACTTTTTTTTGCTGGTATAAGCTGTTTCTCTGTGCAGGGTGTTGGCTGTGGCAGGGCCAGTGCTGTACCTCCATCAAGTGCTGATGTGCCCAGAGGATGAGGCACCATTTTGCGCCTCCCAGGGCTGAGGCACTTGGCACTCCAAAGGGATTAGAAGGTGTGTGATGGGTGTAGGGTCAAAAGGGAATTTCAATCCACCTTTCAGACTGGCTCCTGTACATGAACCCTTTATATTTTTAAATCTGTGCCTTTACTCTGCAGATTTGTTGGCCAGGGCTGAGCTGGGTTGCCTGTATAACCCAGCACCATTTCTGACACTGAAGGTATTTTTGGACTGATGCTGAGAAAAAACAATGATTTTTTTCACAGGACTGTGAACTAACCCCTAAGGTTTAATGTTCTCTGCTCTCAGCCTATCACTTTTGTAGAAAAATTTGTTTGAATCCAGCTGTGGCTTTCCATATACATAAATATACTGAATGTCGTCTACCAGGCTGTGGTGACTTGGTGGCAGCTGATGCAAGGTGCTACCAGAGAAATGCAGATGCTCAGCTGGGGTTTCACACTTACACTGTCTCCACCCCTCAGTCCTTCCCTGTTGTTTTTTTGTGGGAACAGGGCACAAGTTTGCACTTGGCAGATGAGGGATGGGATTTTAGATGCCCTTCCCATCACCCTGTGGGTGGGAACTGGGGTTGGGTGGTTCACAGGGCAGTGATGGATCAGGCCATGGATAACATCTCTCTGATCCCATCCCTCACCCCATGAGGAAAGGCACAGCCATATAGGATTTAAGGCTTTTTCATAAATATCTGTGGCATGTTTGTTTTTACACACATTTAATCAGTTTTTATTTTAGTCTAATTTCAATATTCTGTGGGACTGGTGCCAGAAATAATAAAATGCAGCAATAAGCATTATATTCTCTTAGCCAGCACAACCATTGACTATTCTGGGGTTTTTTAGTACTTAAGAAACAAATGCTTCAACCTGTTTTATCAGACTGCCTGGCCCTCCCGTGGCAGATCACTGGAGCCATTTTCAGGGTACTGCATGCCAAAAAAAGCAGGGACAATCTGGAAGGAACAGGTGTATTGGCTTCTGTTGCTGCTTGAAGGAGTAAACACCTAATTTGCTGCTCCCACAAAGAAGGTAAACATTTAGCTCACAAAAAGTTTTCTTCCCTCTGAGAAAGTCCCACTGGTGTTGACCTAAATAAATTCCAGAAGTCAATCTTTTTTTTATAAAAGGTTTCCTTCCCTCTACACCACACTATTTTGCATTGCAACTGCTTGTAAAGAGAAATGTTTTTTGCAAGCATGCTGGACATTTTAGTCTCTGGGGTGGTTTTGGCTGGAAGGAACTGTGCTGAGGTACAGCAGTTTGGGCTGACCTTCTTCTTGCTGCTGGTGTGCTTTGGGCTTGCTGTTCTCATCAGGTGCTTTCCAGCAGACTTACTTCAGTCCAAACTCTTCTCAGGATGAGGGAAGATAAAAAAGAATAGAAAGTAAATTTTTTGCTGCTAATGAAAAAGGAGTATTTGAAGAGGTATCTTTTGAAGACTCTGGGTTACAACACTTTGGAAAACCTAACAGGCCTGGTGGAGATTTATGCAAGACTAATGTGTAAATCTGCACGTGCTCTGTGTACGTCCAGTGAGGCACCTGAACTGTGCTCAGAGGGTCCACCCTGCCTACCTCATGTCCCCTCTCCATTAATTTCAGACTCTCAGACTGGGAGCAGCTTCTTAGGAAGACTGAAGAAGAGCAGGATTTGAATGTGGGGATGTGGACACTATGCCAGAAAAAAATCAACAAAAAGAGCACTATCAGTAAATTGCTCTTTTGACTTGTTTGTTGAATGCAACAAACCTGACCATCTTCATCCTGGTAACTCTTTGTCTTAGATTTCTTAAACTCCAAAAAAGCTTCATTCATACTTTTAGAATACCATGGTACCTCAGAGTTAACTACCTTCATGTCTTCAAATATATTCTTTTTTGTTTCTTTTCAGATTATTTCTTTGAGCTGAAAATAGGGACAAAAGTCTACAGGGTCGTACCTTAGCAGTAGCTTTCAAAATCAGAGTTCTCATGAAACCTGACTTGCAGCAGTTGTTTTGGTTTTTCTCTTTTATCTGATTGATATCGAGGTCTTATTTGTTCTTCACAGTGTATTTCTAATTCTTTATAGTGTATCTGCAACAATTGAGTCTTTCTGAGGTTTGCATTCAATTTGGAAATTGTACATCTGAAGCTGAAAAATAAACTCTGTATTTCTGTGGTAAAATGAGGTTTGCCAGGCCCCTTCAGAAGCGACAGCAGTTTTGTGGTTTGTTTCAGTTAACATGGGCTGCACGCAGCGCGTGAACCTTTTGGTGCCCTCACTGTGTGAACAGCTGCCTTTCTTAGATGAGTGGATAGGAGCAAAGGTTTTGGGGTTTTCTTGGTGGGGTTTTTCTTGGTTTTGTTTTTTTTTTAAATAACACCTGCAGAGCAGTGGAGAACTCTCTGGTTTCTAGTTTTGGCCACACAAATGTAAAACAACTCTGCCAATACCATCCTTCATGATGTCTGTGAGTGACTGTGTTTTCCACCTGCTGTTCAAGTCACTCAGTTTTAGAGCTCTGTATTCTCTTGTTCAGACTCTAAAAGGTATTTATTATGTCCACTGGACACTTCACAAGGTTGTTGTTTAGACAGTTGAATTATGGATGGTGATATTTTTGTAGTCCAGGAACTCAAGGTGTTCTTGTACTTGTCTCATCTGTGTAGGAGAAGGTATGTTAACAGATGGCTGGATCATTGATGTGGTCAGTCTGTGCACTTTTTCTTTTTTCTCCAAGAGATACTATTTCTTTTAAATTACCTTTTTTAGTTTGGGCCCAGTATTCTTCAATGCTGCTTAGACTCTCTTAGCTTCCCTCTCTTCCTGAAATCATGCATCTCCTTATACCGTCCAAATTTCTTGCATTTTTCAAGTGAAATACTTGTTCGCTAAGTAGGAGTTTGCAGAGACAGGGTCTCCCATGGGAGTGTTGAACATGTACACAGTTCATGTTCAACTGTGAACATGAACTTGCTTTTCAAGCTTGTTTCTTTTCTCTTGCCTTCATCTATTTAGCACCTACAACTACTTTGGCCTGGAAGAAAGAGAAGCCTCCCAAGGGTGAACTGCTTCTCCAGTTCTGTTGAGAACTGAAGTCCTTGTCCTGGGAAGATACTTTTGATCTCCTTCTCGTCAGTTCTTCACCTATGCTCCCTCTCATTTTTATCCCACTGGTGTTTCCTTTTCCTTTAAAAAAATGGTTATTTATCTGTACCTTTATCTGCATAGTCCTTTACTGAGGAACAGTTACTCTATTACACAATATTCTTCTTTCTGTCATTGCACTTTAAATGTTTGAGGTTTTTTTCATTTCACTATTAAATGGCACAGAGATATCACCTAGCCCCAGAGAAAACTCACTAGAAACATTGCTGTCTCTCTGTTTCTGTATAACTTTTGAAACTAGCAAAGAACTAATTTCCTTTCTCACTTGATCATGTGAACCTGGGTTTGATTTCCCTCTTGCTTCTTATGTGACTCAATGCTGAATATATTAGAACAATTCAGGATTTTTTTTTTTTTTTCCAGTGGTGGAGGCTTTATCAACAAAACTTTAATTTTTGAAAGTTATCCATATTGTTTGCTACTATATGCTTTCCATAAACCTGTTTGTTATTACCTCTACTATTAGCCTTAAACTGAGGTCTTTTATCTGCTCCTCTGTGGTGCTTCTGGGGTTCTGTCAGAGCAGGAAGATGGCCCATTTGTTCTGGCAGTTATTCTGCCAGGTAGCTGCAACTTCATGGCTGCAGTACTTTAAACCAATATTGAAGGTCTGATGACCTTCTCCACCAGTTTTTAACACTTTGAGACTACAAGTTAGCTGGACCAGTTAATTTCCATATGTTTAACCTTTTGTACCTTGATCTCACTTCTTGAGTATTTCTGCCTCTGCTGCTAACCTTTCTACAGTTCTTAGCAGTTAACTGGTATGTATTTGTTGCTCTCAGCTTTCAGCACTTTCAAATTATTACCCATATTCATAAGGTTGTTTTATCTCTTTATTTAAGCAGGTTGACATGTTAATCACCCTATTTTGTTCATTGGATTATTTATTTTATATATATATATATATGTAATAAAATCTATTTATTATGGTCTTTTTCATCTCTTTCTTGAATATTTCCTAGCTATAATTGATTTTTTTTAAATTTAAATTTCCTCTTCCAGGTGATTTCATGCATAACAATTCCAAGCTTTGTGAACCTGGAACTTCCAAAGATCCAAGCATATAATTCTGTTTGCACATAATTACATCTGTCAAATGGCCTAAGCAATAGTCAATTTCTATTCTCTGATCAGTTTTTCTGTGGCAGACTGAGATGCAAGGCAGAATTCCTTTCACGCAGATATAATTTGTTCTGAGCATGAAAAGCGACGCCTAGAGTGTCTTCAGGACAGTTTGGTGCTGGACCAAGAGGCACCCAGCACATTCCTCTGCAGTCTGTGGGTGCAGACTGTGTGGTGTCGTGGGCTCAGCCCGCTCAGCGGCCGAGCTCCACGCGGCCGCTCGCTCACGGCCTCACCAGCGGCATCTGGGAAAGAATCAGAAGGGTAAAACCTGGGAAACTCGTGGGTTGAGATAAAGACAATAGGAAAAGGGAATAGGGAAAGCAAAAGCCACAATAGGGAAAGCAAAAGCCACACACACACATGAAGAAAAACGATTCACTGCTCCCCATGGGCAGGCAGGTGTTCAGCCATCCCCTGTAGAGCAGGGCCGCATCACACATGGCAATGACTTGGGAAGACAAACAACTTCACTCCAAATGTCCCCCCTTCCTCCTTCTTATCCCCAGTTTTATACACTGAGCATGTTGTCTCATGGTCAGGAACACCCCTTTGGTCAGTTTGAGTCACCTGTCCTGGCTGTGTCTCCTCCCACCCTCCCATGCACCCCCAGCTCCCTCACCAGAGTGGCAGTGCAAAGAGCAGGGAAGGCCTTGGCTCTGTGTAAGGCCTGCTCAGCAATAACAAAAACATCTCTGTATTATCAACCCTGGATGAATCCACACACAGCCCCACAGCAGCCACTGTGAACAAAGCTGACTCTAAACCCAGCACATACAGCTGGGGAGATGCTTGAGGAAACGAGCACCCTGCACCCTGCTCAGGCTGGACTTGTCGTGCTTATGCAGTTGGGGCATTCAAGGCATCTGCTTCTCAGCTGCCTGTGATCTAGGAATGGAGAATGACAGAGCACCACTTTCTGAAATTTCTGCTCACTGAAACCTTCCCAAATTGTAGGTTAACCAGGATTTTCAAGTTCTTATTATAAGGATTTAGTTATCAGGTTTCAACAAGACAAACTGGAGTGAATTTGTGCTCCTGTGAGGGTCTCAGTCCCTTCTGTGAGTGGCCAGTGCTCATATGACTGGAGCAGAGGCTATTGAGTTCTTCTCCTGGTGTCAAAGTGATATACTCCATTTTGTTCCAAGCATCTTTATCTTGAGCTGAAAATATTCTTTTATTCCTCCTTCAATTTCCTCCTTTGTGTTAGCATCCTGTCCTTTGGTCTAGTCAGCAAGGAACCTGGAAAGTCACTTCTACTGAGATAGGGTAGATCCTTCTTTCTGTTCAAGGCAATCCTTCTTTCTGTTCAAGGCAAGATTAAGTTCAACCAACCCAGTTACATTTCACTCAGTATGTAACTACTGATTTCTTCGACAAAAAGTCAGGAATTGTCCTGTGGATGATAGCCAGGATGCTTACACACCTTCAATTTAACTTCAGAGTTGATTAATTTTATATAAACTTAAAACAACAGGTTTGTGCAGGAAAGTGATTATATAATTTAAATTTGTATGAAGCACACGGGGAGACTGAATTAAGATGACACAGGCAACATCTGTCCCAGTACTTTATGTTTTTTGAATGCTGAATATATAATGTGCTCTACATTGATTTGTGTATACATAACATATATATTAAGGGGTTTCAAACCTTCCAATTTTATATAGCCTTACAAATTTTCATGCTGAAGTATGCACCTTTTTAGCTTAAGCTTTTCCCAGACACTCTCATAGACCCCTTGGTCAAAAAAAAAAAACCCAACAAAACAACAGACATCCTAACAGTATGTGGAGTATATGAACTACCAGACAGAAAAACATGACATAAAATAAGGACTCATACAGTTATGGTATTCAGTTATTTTCTGGAAAACAGATACAATATTTTTTTTTGTAAAAATTCTGGATTTTTCTAATCTCGTTCAGTTTCTTTTTTTGCAACTGAACTCACAAGTTAAGCATACTTTATCTGTGTTTGCCAGTGGAGCATCCTTTGCCAGCTGAGTTGCTGCTGGAGATATGGTCTGTGCTACAGCTGAACTTTGTTGCTAAGTTCCTACATTTTGAAATGGACTGGGAATAAGAGGGGAAGAAGTGAGTAGACCCCCAGGGCACTCCCTTCTGCTTGAGATGGAGCTATCCCATGGCCATGAAGCCAAAGCCTTGGCAGAGCCTCCCTATGCAGTTCCATCGCAGTAATTCAGCCTGGAGCTGGAGATTGTATTATCAGAGTGATCTTTGTTGGCAGAAAGGGCAGGGGGGAAAGCAAGCATATTCCATCACTAAAACCAGTTAATAATAACCTGAGCTTAGCTGCAAGCAGAGAGAAGGTGGGAGAGGTGACGCAGGAGGGTTGAAGAGGTCTGAAACAGGCATGTGGCTGCTGCTGGTGGAGCCAAAGGCTTGGATTTCTGCCATCACGCATGGGGGAGGCAGCAACAAAGTGATTAATTTCTCCTTGGCAGGTGATTAATTCTCTGTGGCTTCCAAGAGAGGCTGCCAAAGTTGGACAGAAACCTGCTAAAGATGCTCAAATACTCCAAACGTGGAAACTGGATGAAAAGACAGAAGTTTGCTTCTAAAAAATGAGGCCTTTACAAAGCACTTGTGGGATAGGCAGAGCTGATGGATGGCTGTGAGCAGGGGAGCATGGTAATAATGTGCACTTTAAAGGAGAGCCAGGAACTCTTGAATTTTAATCTGAAGGCTGATGCCAACTCTTCCCCAGATCCTGGGCAAGGTGAAGTTCACTCCTGTTGAAACCGCAGGGAGTTCTTGCACTCATTTCAGCCAGGCCAGGATGTCACTATTCTTGAAGGAGTAACATTGACTGTAGGGAGGAAAGGTGTCTGGGAATAAATTAACTACCTTTTACAGTGATACATACATTATTATCACTGCCAAACAATCCCTTGCATGTAAAGTTAAACTTAAGTTTTATTGAAGAAAAATAGAATAATAACAATCCAAACCACTGGCTGATATCATGTATTGAAAGGCTCTGCATGGCCAAATGTTTCTGTACTTATGACCCATTACATTTCAGTTCTCTTTCCACAGCTGCTGAGCTGTTAACTTGCCAGAAAACTCCCCAGTACATAATAATCAAAAAAGTAAGTAATTAATACCTTTTTCCCTGCACTCAGTGTGAGCACAGATCCAGTTCCGATACCTGCACCAGCATTAGAAATTTGGGGTTTACATGTTGGCCTGGGAGCAGAGCTGAGGAGGAGAGCGATGGAGAGAGCTGGGGTGAGGGAATAGTTAACTCTCTGCTGGATGTTGGCTGGGTTTCTGGGTTTTTTTTAATGCACACAGGGCAAGACTCCATTTCTGGCAGTGAGGGAACTGCTGATCACATCCCTGGCTAACAGGGCTCAGAAGTGCCTTGTCACTGCCACGGGGTCATGGGCTTTTCTTGTGACTTGTGCTCATTCATGTTGCTGGAAAATAAAACCATTCACCATGAATTCAGGAAGCAATGCTAGCTTCAAATAAGCACACATGAAATAATAGTTTCCTTGTTTTGGAAGGTATTGGGATAGGTGTCTTTTTTTCCACACAGGCAGATTGTTTAAGAAGGGACTGAGATTAAAGAGTAAGATATCTCATAGCACATGAGAGTTTAAAAGTTTCTGTATACACAAAACCCTGAATTTTTTTAAAATTTTTTTTAAGGTTTTGTCTTACATAGGTTTATATCTTTACATATCCTTTTAGTTTCACTTTGGCTTTTTTGTATTTAGTATGCCCCAGAGTGATAACCACAGGATTGGACTTGACTCACAACAGAAGTGTCATGAAACAGCAAAACTTTAACACAGCCCCCGGTATCACTGGACATCTGGCTGTGTTTGGGAAGGGCCAGGCTACTAAGAGAGGTGTACCACAGAGCAGCAGGGTACTGTGCTATGCAGAGAGTTGGACGCTGATGGCAACAAGGCAAAGGTTTGGGTTGGCTAAATTTCACAAACATTAAATATAATTTGAGAAAATCAAAAATCACAAAGCAATGATTACCATTGAAGATGTGACTGTGAAATGTTTCAGTACCCTGAAAATAAGCTTTTTTAAAATTATCATTAATTTAATTTTCACACCACTTATCCTAGGATTTATGTTAGACACAATCACAAATAATCAAGAAAGAGCAGATGAATAACAAAGGATGGTCTTTCCAGTTAATACACAGTTGTTGAGGATAGAGGAAAACAGAACTTAAATAAAGCACCCTTAGTTTTAACTGTATAATGAGGAGGTCACTTTCAGTTAGACAAAAAAGTCCTTGGAAATATTGCAGATAATTTGCACATAGTATTAGCATTATTATTTAGAAGAATTTTAAAGGTAAGTAGCACCTTATATATGATGAGAAAAACAATATAGGAATATAACAATGTCACTATTTAAATTCATGAAACCATCTCATCTCCTAGGAGTAGTTCTGGTTGGTCCAACTCAAGAAGTGATACAGAAAAATCGAGAAAAAAAGTCCAAAACAAACAAAAAACACAACTTGAAACAAAACCTGTAAGACATTCACAGTAGTTTGGCACTGTTTGGCTTGGAAAAGACAAAGTACCGTGAATGGAATAATGCATTGTTTTATAAAACCTTGGAGATATTAGAGTGAAATTTATGCAGATTGCATGCTGTTCTCTTTGTTTAACAGATTCAGAGGCACCCACAGAAATTATTAAATAGAATGCAGTATAAACACAAGGAAAATCTGTTCCACACTGTTCGTAATTATGTAGAATTTATTGTTACTGAATGACATGGAGATGAAGAATATAAATGGTCTCAAAGGTATTAAATGTAAAAGGAAAGGTCAGCCTCTCTGTAGCAAATAAACACATTGCATCCCTCAGGTGCTGAAGTCTAAGTCACAGGTGTCTGGACCAGGGGAAGATGGAGAGTCCTTGTGTTCAGTGTATCCTCTGCAAGCATCAGCAGCCACTGCAGGGCACAGAGGCCAGCCAGTACAGTGCACTGGACCTTCCAGCTTGCCCATTCTCGGACCTGCCACTGCCATACTTCTGTGTCTATTTTTTCATTTTGGAAATTCAGGTTTGCTTACTGATTTGATAAAATAAGATCAGGATGAATTAGAATTTCCTATGGGACAAACCAACCTAATTTTGTGTAATTCTTATATCTGATATGAATCACTCTATCTTGCATGGATGAGGGAGCCAGGCTGTGTTGAAAAGAAATCTGTGCTTTCTTAGGGAAGAAGTTTGTCTTTAGAAGTAAATAATTTTTTCTCCAAAGTCAGACACGGTTATGTGTAATATTTTTGTCCCTACGTGATGTTATTCCTCACCTGAATACAAGCTGCAGGCAGTAATTTGACACCTGAATATGTGTCTAACTGTGAAGACCTAAGCAATAAGCAGACCTTGGCAATACAGAATCACAGAATCACAGAATAAGCTGAGTCGGAAGGGAACCACAAGGATCATTGAGTCCACCTCCCAGCCCTGCACAGCACCGTCCCCAGGAGTCACACACCAGAGCATTGTCCAAGCACTTCCTGAACTCTGTCAGGATTGGTGCTGTGACCACTGCCCTGGGGAAGCTCTTTCTAGTGTCCAACACCCTCTTGGTGAAGAGCCTTTTTCTAATATCCAACCAAAGCCTCCTCTGACACAACTTCAGGCCATTCCCTCACATCCTGTCACTGTCACCACAGGGAAGAGAGCAGTGCACCTCCACGTCCCCTCATGAGGAAGTTCTGGACTGCCATAAGGTCTCCTCTCAGTCTCCTCTTCTCCAGGCTGAACACATCAAGTGACCTCAGCTGCTCCTCACATGGCTTCCTCTCAAGGCCCTTCACCATCTTTGTTGAATACATTCAACTTCAAAGGAATGTGACAAAGCTTTGAATTCTCCCCCTACTTTATTGTGTGCCTATAATACAGTATCATCTCTGGGTGCACCCCAGAAATATCCTGCAGGCAGTTGTGGGTTGACCCCCAATACCTGCACCTGCTCGTACCAGCACCTCCTGGAGGGACACAGAGAGCAGGGCTGCTGCATGTGCAGGGCCACTCGTGTGTGTGAGAAATTGTCCCCTGCTTCTCCAACAGCCTAACTGGGTCAGTGAGGAGTGTGATTAATAACAATTAGCCTTGCAAATAGGCACAACTTTCTTGGGAAACAGGCTAGCAGGCTAATAACAGCTTTACTCTGGTAAAGGATATGGTGTGAACCTTTTTAGTCCTAAAAATCCTGTATGTGGATACAGCTCAGCAATGTATAACTCTGGAAATAGATGGCTGTATTTTCCTACCAATATTTCAATTCAGTTCCTAGTATTGATGTTGCAATAGAGGTGCTAGAGAAACTGAGGCATGCAAGGCATCATGAACTCATCTCTACTGTGACACAGGCAGGAAGCCAGGAGCATCACAGGGTAAACCAAGGGGCGTCTTCAGATCGTTAACTTAAAAAAACCCACCCAAAACCCAGACATCCACACCCACACTGTTTTTCAAAAACCAGAATATCATCAGGAAGCAGTGAGTCACCATGTGGCCATTGCCTTTCTTTCGTTAAGGTGTTTCCCATATGTAAAACTTAGGCTTCCTTTTCCCTTTAGATGAAGTACCTCATATCACTAGGTAAGCAAAAGCCGGTTTATGTTTATTGGCAATAGTACTGTGCATAACAGCCAGGAGGAAAATAACTTGTTTTTATTGTGATGGATGAGCATACAAAGGATTGGGGACTGGATCCTTGGCCTGTAAGAACTGGGGAGCTTGTAAGAACAGCAGATCTGTGCAGTGGTTTGGCTGTGTGATAGTGCACAGGCCCAGTGATGCTGTAGGTGGGTGGGCAGCAGTGCCTCAGCCCCTCATCTCCAGCCCCTCCTCGCCGCGTGCCAGTGGAGGTGCTTGAGCAGAGGGCTGAGCTGAGCTGTGTGGGTGTGTGGATCTGCAACAACAAGTGTGTTTGGATGAGGAGGCTTAGAAAGGCCCAAACAAGTTGCCCAATATATTTTTAGTAGATTATTGCCAAAACGAAATGACAGAGAATCAGAGTTATTGCCTCAAGAAGGTCATGGAAGTTGTTTGTATTTTAAAACACCTTGTTAGGGTATGTTATGGCATTACTATTAAAGTAATGCATTCAGCCTAATATAATACATCTAATTATATGACGTGAGCCTCATCTGATGACTTCTGCCAATTATATCTGACAAGGATATTTTAAATGAGAGGCCAAGTGTTACAGCAATTTCAGGAGATGAACACAACAGCATATGGTTTCAAAAATAAAATATCCACTATGTTATTTGCTGTGATTAAGTACCTACTAATGCAATTGTAAGGTAAGGAAGCGGGTCTTTCTGGTTTGTGAATTATGCCAGTGCTGAGTCATTGCTGATTTTTTTTCAGTTTTATTATGAATGAAGGACTGGGTCAATGCCAAATTCCATGTTCCTGGCTGCTTCTTTTGTTCCCTGGCAAATTATTCAAATCCCTGGAATCAAACACCTTAAAATAAAAACTACAAAAGTTGCAGAATATTCAGGTTAAAGACACAAAAAATTTGAACCAACCAGCACAATGAGTGACCCTGTGGACCTGAATAGAAGATGGTACCAAAAATGAAGAATGTGACATACACCATCAGACGACAAAACCCTGTCACTGTGGGAAAACAAAACAAAAAAGCTATTAACACTTTCTGCTGCAGAAAAGTGATGTAGCCTCAAATGAGCATGCCCGGGCAGAGGATGAAAGGAATGCAAAGGCATCCTCTATTCCCTCTGAAAGTATCAGAGGGATAAGAAGTGAATAGAGATTAGAGGGCTATTCTTGGTTCCTCCTGTTGCTGTTCAGACAGACACTGAGCAGAAGGGGTACAAAAATCATGGACCACAGAGTAAGAGAGAGAACACAGGAGAGAGGAGAAGCAGCACACTTTATCTGATGATGTTTTTTAATGTAAACATGAACGCAGACTTTTGAACCTCAAGGGATTGTCTGCAGTGCTGGCCTGGAACAACATTCTCCCTCATATCTGTGCTCAGGCCAAATGTGCCCAGCATTGCAGAGAAGGCTGGAGACTGCCTGTATACCCCAAAATACATGGCTGTGAGGAAGTGGGGTGCTGGATTATGATCTCCAAGGGCCAGGCAGCCCAGGAGATCATTCTCCTGTGTTAGGGACACACAGGTCCCTAACACAGGAGAATGATTGCCCTCCTTGCTCTACTAAATTATCCCAGCAGGATGAGTTGTATATGGAAGTTGCCGTGGTCCTTCCCTGCCAGGTAGAGCCCAAGTTTATAATTTGTTGTTGCTTATTTTCAGGGCAGACAGGCAGTATCAGAGCAGTATCAGAGCAGTGAGGGAGAGAATTCAGGCAATTCTGCACTGCTGGGTCTTGGCTGGGTGGTGGCAGGGCTGGCACATGGGTGGCAGCAGCAAACTCAGAGGTGAGCTAAAATTTTTGCAGATCTGAATCCCAGTGCATGCTGAGACTTTGCTGGGATGACAGGTAAGGTACTTGGCTTCTTTCCAGCCTGTGAGTCCTGCTCTTGAGACACTTTCCAAGTCTTCCTCTCCCCATGAGCAGGAGAGTGGCAAAGAATACCCACACCTTCCTTCACTGGGAGACTGTCACATTAGTGACACCAATATCATAGAGATATGAGAAACTCGCATTTAAATCCCTTCCTTGTTGGCTGGCTTGCTTGTCTCTTTCCCAGAAAAGCCTAATTACTCCACCTCAGGGTGTTTTGGGACAAATGTTCTCAAAATAATTTACATTTTTCAACTTTGGCTGAGTATTTCTTTTGTTAAGTTGCCCCTACCCTCAGCTGAGCATGAACCCACTTAACCTAGCTAAACCACTTTTGCTTTGCCCCAGTAGATATGAAATGGCTTCAAGAAAAGAGAAGCAATTTTAAGAGGAGGGATAGAGCAGGCCCTCCAAAACCCACTGCATACTTTCATGACTAGACTGCTATGCTGAATGCTAGAAGCTGGGTTAAAGGACTTTGGCAAAAAAGCACTCTTTTATCTCTCACATGAAGTCTTTAATCACAAAAATATAGATTAAAGGCAGTGTAGGGGAGGAGGAAGCATTGTATTCTTGCTGTATTTTGTGGGAAAAGCCTATCTTGGGTGTTGAATACAAAAGAACATGTGTGATCAAGAGCACTGTTAGCAGATGATGATGTCCTCTGGCATGGAATCACCTAGACTCTCTTAAGCACCTAAACTTTGCATCTTTCCTTGACTTGTCTGATATAATCTGGGTGGCTCTCTGTATGCCATGCAAACTAGAGGTGCCCCTAAAGACAATGTGTGTTCTGCCTGTGGCCTGAGCAGGCCAGATGAGAGCCAGCTGTGATCTCTCAGCTGTGTATGTGACATTGGTACCTTGGATCACTACATCCTGCTGAAAGGCAGGGCATCCTTGCTCAGGCACAGCACCGTTCAACACTTCTGAAGCACACCTGGCTCTTGTCCATGCCAGCCAGAGGAGCCCAGGCCCACTTGTGTAAGCCTGGTATAAGTTAGTGCTAAAATCTTCACTTGCTCTAAGGAGTCTGGGTGCCAAAATTTTAGGCACTGTTGTGTTTGGTGTTGTAGTTTTTCATATTCAACTTCTGGTTGAGCAGGAGAGCCAGGTTGGAGAGCTGGTCTAGAAATTGCATTGGGCAGAGCATGGGAAGTCTACTGTGTATGCTGTGGTCTGGGGTCACTAGCAGTCTGGTTTTGTCCATGGGAAGCCTGAATCTCTCCTGAATGGTGAATAAATACTCCAACATATAAGCCTGTTTTACAAATTTTGTTCAAATTTGTCTTTTATCTTCAAGTATATTGTTTCCAGGAGCAAGTGTTCTGACTCAGAGTTTATTCCATATCAGCTCCTACAAGTTTAGTTCAATAACATCAATACAGGTGGTAAATATTGATGCATAAACATTCCCCAAAGAAGTTGCAGAATCCTTTTTCTGAGACCCAGATACAAGGTAAGATTCATATTTAGCACTGGGGAAAAATTATTTCCTTGTGTTCATAAGTGAGTGTAAAGGAATTTGGTTTTTGGAAGGTAGCAGACTGCAGTTCTCCACACTTTTTCGTTATTCTGGGCTTCATTTTTTAATTTCTTCAGACACTGGTATTGTGCTGTGTAATGTGGGATAGATCCAGGTTAAAGACACAAAAAATATAACAGAGAAAAGTTCTAAACATCTTGACTTTTGCATGGTGTATTTTTGTCTGAGATACCAGCATATATAACCATAATTGCCAAAGTCTTCTAACTAGTGCTTGTGCATGTGATTTAAAAATGCAAGCAACCCCATCAAAGGGCCTCTTGCTTTTTGATTCCTTGAGAAATGAATAATATTCAGCACATTTTTTGGAAACCGCATTTAAGTCAACCCTGAAAGTGGGGCTGGACATTTAATATTCAAAGAATTTTAACAACTTCAGCATGAAGTAGGAAAAATAGAGTTGCATTTAGGATTCTGGTGTCTGCCAAAATAATACCCTCATGTTTTTCATCTTCAGAGCACTTTGCATAGAGTGAATGAATGCGTTTAGGTGCATTAGCCTCGAGCAGTAAGCTTGCTGGTGCTTAATGGCTATTTGCAGTCACTCAAATACAGAGCTGCTTCCACATTTAGCAGCCTTGTGTAGCTCGGTGTAGCCCTAAGGTCTGGCCCACTGCCTGAATCAGGCCGGGGGAATGTTTGGCACGGTGGATCAGGGATCAGGCGCTGCTGCTGGATGCCCAGGATGGCCATCCTGGCAGGGGAGCAGCAGTTGGGAGCAGGGGGAGCTCATCCAGCTGGTGCACACCCATACTGGGCCCATGCTGGGGAAGCCTCCTAAGCTCCTGTCCTGGATGCTCTGGCTTTTGAGGCTGGAATGCTTGACCTCACACTGCAGTTTCCACAGGACTCTTGTTTCACTCAGTGAAGAGCTGGGATTTTTTTGTTATTTAGACATTTTTTTGACGTCACCAAAAACATTATGGGCATTAATCTACTATCTTCACAGCTTTGCTGTGAGTTTTGGGTGATCTTGTAGTTCCCATTTTGCTGCTGAGAAACTAAGCACAAGCTCACTGAAAGTACCTTCTGTTGTTTATTGTATTTTCTGAGGCACTGAAGCCCTGGGCCACAGAACACAGAAGCAGGTCCAGGCATTTTCACCCACAGCCAGGAGCATTCCTCCTCACTGCTGTGTATCCACTCCACAACCACTGCTGACTATCCACCCATGTCTGAACTCTGGAAAACTAGGAAGGTGACATGAGTTACCATTCTCATGCAGCTTGGTCTGAAAACACTGCCTGGTGTCAGAAGGGCTCCTTCTGGCATAAGCTCTGAGGCAGTCCTATCTCTAATTCCTTTTTAAGCAGTTAAAGTATTTTTCTTGCATCTCTAATTTGTATTTTCTCCTCATGGTTTTTGTGGCAAATGTGGAAAGCCTGCCATGGATAACATTTGAATTCACTGCATAACCCAGCTCTTTCCAGGTGTACCAATTGAAGGACCCATTGTATTTGAAGATAAACAGCATGTGAGTGACTGAGCAGATTTAATTCTGCATTTCTTCTCTTTGGAGGCTTTGACTTGG
Source organism: Pyrgilauda ruficollis (assembly GCF_017590135.1). Taxonomy (NCBI): domain Eukaryota; kingdom Metazoa; phylum Chordata; class Aves; order Passeriformes; family Passeridae; genus Pyrgilauda; species Pyrgilauda ruficollis. The sequence continues at coordinate 9,952,243 of NW_024508100.1, read as the reverse complement.
CAATCTCAGCATCACTGTTGTGCAATAATTTATAAATGTACTGGTGGATTAGGTAGAGGGTATTTGGAGAGGGATGTGGATGTGTTTATATTCCTGAGGCAACCCAAACAGTATATGATGTCAGTAGGCAAGTACCCTCTTTTTAGAGAGGAAGAAAAGGGTATGGGTTGTTAGAGTGACTGGAAGCCAATAGCTGCTTTCTCAGTTGTGCTCAACTCGTGTTTTTAATAGTAAAGAACCTACAGGCAGTTCCCCAGTCCTGGAGTAGCCAGGTATCCAAAGCTTCTCAGTTGCTTGCCACAGATCAGAGGTTTTGCTGTCAGTGAACTTTTCTCTGTGGAGGGAGGCTGGGATACCACTTACAGCAGCTGTCCCACTTTTTAAGACCAGATAACTTTATCTTCTTCTGGTGGGAATCCTCATCTGGGCTGTGAAGGTTTGATTAATTGTTGGATTTGGCCTAAAAGGTTTTGTGTCAGAGATCCATATTTTGATCATTGGAGCACATTTATGTAAATGCTGGGACTATTGAGAAATTATTTTTATTATCTTTTTCTCTGTTAACAGAAGAAAATAGAAAAGGAAGGTAATCTTCTATTGTGTGGCCTTGGTCTATTGAACTTAATGACTATTCTTATGTGCTGCTCGGTAGGAGCAGAATCAGCACTGACTGCCTCCCACTAGAGTAAACCTGTCTGAGTGGATTTCCTCAGCTTGCTGTGCTTTGTCTCCTTGGTGTGACCCTGCAAGCTACTTGTGGCATGGTAGAGAAAAAAGTGTAAATAATGGGAAAATAATAACTGTCCTGCACACATTGGGAAGGAGGGATCATGGATTGTTGGGCTCCTGTGCAAGTGGTGTGGTGTGGTGTTAGGACCTGGTCTCTTCCCCAAGGCTGTGCAGAAGATGTGGAGAGGTTAGACCCCTCTGTGAGTAGGGATTCCCACCATGCACAGCCCTGGGCAGGCAGGCAAGTTCCTCTACTCAGCTTGAAGCTTCATGTCTGCTTTATATTTTTTGCTCTCAGACATGAAAAGGATCCTGGTTTAGCTCCACCACGAGGTCACCTGTGGACCTGGAGCTGCAGAAGCAGCTGGTGGCCCTAGAGCTGAGCAGGTACATGACAGCTGCTTGGGAAGGAATAAGCAAGTGACACAGTGGCTCTAGAGGTCCTCCAGCAAACACCTCCAAACACAGAGCAAATCTGGCCTGTTTCTGCTCAAGGACACAAGAGTCTCAGACAGTATGTCCACTGGAGAGCATGGGGCAATGTTGAGAGGCTGGAGAGACCCAAAGGTGTGAGACCTTCCCTTGCTGCCTCTCTCCTAATCTTGTCCCTCTTTGCCAGGGATTACATCCCAAGGATTGCCCTGATCTTTTGATCCTCTTTCAAAGTCTCTTTTGAGACTATCTCAAAAAGTGGTCTCCAGCACCTTTGGAGCATCTGTCTGTATCTGTGAACCTAGGTGGAAAGCTAAGTAGAATTTCAACAGCTTTTTTTTTTTCCTTTTTTTTTTTCCCCTTTTTTTTTCTTTTTTAAAGCAGTTTAAGCTATTTTTAAAAGACCAAGATAATTTTATACTTCAAGTAGTGCTTCTCTGATTTATCTATTTATATTGTAAGCATAGAGAGGGTTTAAAGTGCCCATTGTCCACATTAGCTCTTCTTGTCTTTCCTCTCATCTGCATCCGGAGGGCTTTGTTGCTGTGGTTTTCTTTCATTTTCTAGACAGAGCTGCATGTTGAAAAGATGAGAATTTATCCAAATAGAGCAGTGATGTTTGAACAATTCAGATCGTCATCATAAAACAGAGAAGGAATGGGGCTGAAAAGCAGACATTTTAGCCAGAGAGATCCGTGTATTTAGAATCCAGGGGCTAGTTCTAGCTAGTTAAAGCTCAGAGATGATGCTTGAGGGACTAGTGATTTTTAGTTTTCATTTTTACATAGAAGATGTAAAACTAAGCTGCGGCTGCACTTAATGATCAAGGACATAAAACCACAACTGTGTGATATGGCCTAGCATTAGGGGAGCATGTACACTGACCACGAGAAACAGCTGGGTAGGCTTAATGCAGATTAACTGATACCTGGTGGCAAGGTACAGCTGTCAAACAACTGATTTCTCTGCCTTATTTCAGCCCTTAGGATAGGTTTGTGCTGTCTCTGTTAATCCCTAGCAGATGTTTGGAGGATGGCACACTGGAGCCTGGCTGTGACCTTGTGCGGAGAGGAGCCGGTGCCGCTTGGCATGGCGGCTCTGCCACGAGCATGGACAAGCCTGGGATGTGAACGGGGGCCCACACACTCATCCCGAGCACAGAGAGTCCTGACAAATAGTGGTAACCTTTTAAGGGGAGCTGTGTAAATGATCCTTGTCAATACTGCCATTAGATTAGTGAGGGACAGTGACTACTCCAGGGTGATGAACTACATTAGAGTCACTTAATAGAGCTCATTGGTAGTAAACTGACTCGGTGATTTGCTTTTCATCAGCTCTGCTGGCTTACTATTGAGCCTCTTCTGTTCAAATGGCATGTGAAATCTCTGGTGCTAGCTGGCACCTGTGGGGTTATTTAGCAGAAGTTCGCATAAAGTCAGCCAGTTTGGTAACAGCTACCCAGGTGCCTGTGAAATGTAAGTAATGCTGGCAAGAGTTCAGGACTTCTCTTCTGTCAGCTTTCAGTTGTGTCAGGTGTTTGTGCAGAAAGGGTACCTGTCTGATTTTTGCCAATCCTGTTTGCACATGTCTGTATGTGTCTGTGGTTTGTAGCTTCGGAGCCTGTCCCCTGGCAGCTGCTGTGGCAGTGCCAAGCATCAGGGACTGGGGAGTTCAGCATGGATGGAGGGTGGGTAGGTGATGGAAAACCACTGGCTCTCCTCTTTGGCTTCTCCATATACACTTTAAGCCAAAGGCTTCAAACAATTGCCATTTTCTGCCAATCTTAGGTTTATATATTTGTGTGAAAGCACTAGATAAAAGATGGTTGTATACTCAAACACCCTCTGAAGAAGCTTTTAGCTTGAACAAAATTGAGTTTAAAAGCCTGTCCATCACCTGAAACCTGATTCATATCCCTAGCATCAGGGTAGTGGAGATTTTCCTTGTTTCACAAAAGTAGCTGTGTGACAAGTTATGGATAACGTGTAGGTGTTCAGTGGCTTTGCTGTCCCACCACTCACCCAGGGCTCAGGCAGCCTGGCCAGCAGCAGGGCTGGGAGCTTGGAGCCCCTTGATGGCAGCCCTGCTTGCAGGTTGTTCACTGACCTCTGCCAGCTCCTTCAGCTTTGTGTCTCCATCTTTCCCTTATCATCCAGAGGGGTTGTGAAGACAGGTTTATGCTTAGAATGATCATGGGCTCAGTGAAAAACTGCCTGAGTATGATTATTGGCTGCAGAAATATTGTACTTGGCAGCAAGGTGGCCTCTTACAAATATATCTCCAAGGATCCTGCAGACACATAAATGCCTCCAATTCTCCCACCAGGGAAAGGGGACTGTGAGCTGGTCTGTGCAAGAGCATTTTGTCAATGAAGGTTGGGTTGGGTTTCTCCAAGAAGAAAACCTACCGGTGAGCTTGAGTACTACTCTCTGCCTGGGCAGCAGAGCCCTTCAGGGCCAGGAGAGCACTGAAACAGAGGCCTGTGCACACAGTGCTGCTCCCATCAGCTGCAGTGCTGGCTGACCTGCCTGCTCACACAGTGAGGAGTGCTCAGTGCACCCCATCACCAGCCTGTTCACACAGTGAGGAGTGCTCAGTGCACCCCATCACCTGCCTGCTCACACAGTGAGGAGTGCTCAGTGCACCCCATCACCTGCCTGTGCTGGGGATGCCCTGAGTGCACCCAGTTTGCCGTGTGCTGTGGGCACCCAGAGTGCTGCAGCTCTCCTGGCAGGAGTTTTTAAGGCTTAGACTGCACTTCTAGTGACACGGCTCATTTCACTCACAGAGGTGGTGATATTTTGTCACCTTGCTTCTAGCAGATACAGATCAGCTCTTTTATGCCCTAAAGAAAATATAGCCATATCCCAGCGTTGAGTGATGAGTCTGCTGAAACACTGGATGGAAAAATTGGCTTTGTTGCAATATTATTGTATTTCTTTTTATTATTCAAAGTGCAGCTTTTTATTTCACTTGTGGTTTGTTCAAACCTTTCTGAGTTGTGTAGATATTTTAGAAGGATTTTTTAGCAAAATGTCTCATTTTGAAGTGTCACAGAAAAGATTTGAAAATTTTAGGAAATTCTAGGGCTCAGTTTGAAATTCAATTTATTTGAAATAACAATGAACAGCAGATTTATATTGGAAACCATCACCAAGATTTTACTTCAAAGTTATGGGATGAGGATAAAGGAAGAAAACATAAAGGAAGAAGGATAAAGAATTCCTTTCCTTACAACTTGCAGCAATAAGAAACGAGAAACCTCTTCTGACAAGTATGAGTGTTCTCATGCTTTCAGAGGGATTTTTATCTTCTGGAAAACCAGTGTTTTAGGCAAATAAAGTTTACCCAACCACTGTCCTGATTTGCATAGCTGATTAAGAAGCATCAGCCCATATGGTAGCAAAGGCTGTGATTGTCAGTCCCTGAACTGTCCACACTGCAGTGTGGTACTACTTTTACAGGTTCAGTGCCCAAGTGATTCTTGTGGATCCCTCTGGCCTGGCTGGAAGGGTGGCTGCTCACTCCCTGGGAGGTGGTGGGAAACAGGGAGCTGGTGTGGGATGGGACATGCTTTTGAAGGGATATGTCCCTGCCTGTAGTGCCAGGAGATGGTCCCAGTAACATCTGCCCTTGGCTCTTGCTCCATGTGAAGCAATAGCCTGGGGTGTTACCTGTCCCTGGGGCAGGGAAACGCTGGGGACACACAGATAAGGCAATATGCTTCAGAGGAATTGGTTTCCTGTCCCTGGGTGACAAGAAAGTGTACTCAGCCCATGTCACCCATGTCTGGTGAGTGGCCACCCTTGTTTGCTGTACCCTTTCTGTCCCCTTGCCACTCTGTTTTAATAGGAAATCTCTCTGGTGCAGAGATTCTATTGATTTTGTTTGTCTTCTCACCACAGTAATCTGGACACCATGGACTCACATGAAAATAAAAAGTGAGGTGACTAATTTGCTGAGTCCCTAATGCAGGGAGTCAGATGGAAATCAGTTGTTAGCCATTGTACATCACAGAGCAGAGGTGTCACTCACAGTGAAACTCATCCTGATAAGTGAGCTGGCAGCACTTGTTCCCCCCACAGTTTCTGCATCAAGAGTGAATTGCAGTAATCCCATGTTAAGGTGACACAGGTGTAGATTCATTTCCAAAACTGCTAGTCCCTCTGGACTCCTTGTTTTTAATTATATTTTCCCCACTCATGTCAGTACAGCAGCAGATTTAAATGCTGGTACTGCACTGATTAAAATTGTATTCCCAAAATAACTTTGTCCTTTGGTATCATTCTGTGGGATGCTTTTGTTTGTTTTTGAATTGCTAGATTTTCAAAGTGAAATTTGAAGCAGAAATTGGATAGGAAAGTTTCCAAATAACTTCGCCATAGGTATGTACTGCCTGTCCTTGGACAGTCTATTTTAAATAAAAACAGGTACAACCAGTAGTAAGAGAAACAATTTATTCATAAGAGGGTTGCTGAAGGAGCTGGCTGGTGTCTCCTATATCTTTCCCCCTCTTACCAGGTAAATCTGTACTACCCATATTACCTTTTTGTGAACCTTTCTATGCACCAGCTGTGGTAAGTTGTCTACAGTATCATTGGTAGTGATTAGTGACTTTCATTTGCTTTTGGTGAAAATCTTGTGCTGTCCCCAGACTATAAAAGAAAATTGTTTGCTGGCCTCACCTATCAATTTATTGCACGTTCCTCGTGCCCCCCTGGTGTTTGCCTCCTCCTGGAGGTCACCCAGCCTGAGTGACCCCTTTGCCTACAGCCTCCTCTTCTCACTCATCTTACACCTCTGGACTCTTTATTTCTTTTTTGGCTTCCTCCTTCTTTTGAGCTACAAAGCACTAGGAAAAGTCCATACTCCAGGTAGCCCCTAATACTGATCGCCATAATCTCCTCTTTAATAGTCCTAAAGCTGCTAGTGGTCCTCTCAAACAGGCATGGAGAAGAAAGAGAGATTATTCCTGTAGGACATCCCCAAATCCTGCTTGCTCAACTCCACTTCTGGTCTAGATTTTCTATTTGTTAACAATTTCAGCTAATTCAGCTTTTTTCCTCAGTAGGGAGAGCAAGAAGGTGACACTTTTACTCGCTGTGGGAGAACTGCCCTGGATCCTCTGTTGCGGGTTCCTTACCACTGAAACAAGCCTTTCATGGCACTAGGTCTAGAGTCTGCATGACTGCTAACCAGTGTTTCTCTTCATGACTGATTTTAGACCTATTTCCCTGGCTCACTGTCCTATTTGCATGTTGCATAGCCCTGGAAGCAAAGATTGCTGCATCTTTTACATCAGAGGACCTCTGTCAATTTTTTTACTGTGCTACCATCATGCTTTTATTTGAAATGAGAGAAAGGAGTCATACCATGCTGTGGATCAACCATAGGTTTGACACGACTTCACAGAGAATTTGGACTCTTTTGACTACAATTTGGGAAATTTGGCAAAGAGCATTAAATAGAGCTGAATTAACTCTTTGCACTTTTGGCAACACCATTTCCTCTTTCTGGCATGATCAGGAGCTGCCATCTGTTCTGTCTGAAGCTGTTTTCTGCCAGAAATCTTGGATTCTTACCTCTGGCTGGATGTGCTCTTTACATTCAAAGTCCAAAGAACAGGCTGGCCTAGAGGCTTCCAGTTCAACCAAATTAATGTATTTCAGGGAAGGAGCAGAAAAGCTCCAAACTTGGATTTTTAAAAAGTCTGTGAGAACTTTTCTCCATATTCTTTCTCTTCCTTCTTAAACATTCTATTTCCCTTCTATTTATAATCAAAAAGATTATCAAAAGAGGAAGGAGTAAAGACCTGAATAACATAAAGTGGTAGTTTTTAATTCCTTTTTGGGGGGGAGGGGAAAGACATGCTGGAAAACCTACATGAAGTTTTTGCCAATATTTGTTTATATTTTTGATAAGTGCAATTTTTTAGTGAGAAATTTGTGACTTCCCTCATTTTTAACAAGTACTACTAAGGGCTATATTTAGAAGATGTTTCATGTAAACCTCACTTCCGGGTCAAACCGTGACAATCTGCAAGGTAAAAACTCCCATATTTTTCAGCAATAAACATGGCACATGAACACATCATGGATGTCTGGTAGATCTTTATAAATTAGAGGCCAATGCTGACCTCTGGCCATGCTGGTCTAACAGCACAAATCCTCCTCTTTCAATCATGAGAGCAGAGTTTATGAGAGACATTACAGAGGACAGGAGGCACCTGTGTTTCCCATTTGCACATTAGCTAACATAAAGCTGTAAAATATGGAATAACTTTAGAGGAAAACGCCAAGATTTATCAAAGAGAGACAATACTGATATATCGGCTCAGGAGACATTTATATTTGCATCTTTTGGGTGAGGGCTGTTTTAACTAGGGCTAATGGATTTGTCTGAGCAGCAGACTCACTCTGAGGAAAAGAGAACCCCTGGCATGACAGTATGCATGAGAATGGTGACTTCTGGGGGATGGCTTTTCCTAAGAATAGGCTTTATATGCATATGAGCTTTAAAAGAAAGGTGGGATTAGTGGGATTTACCTGAGTGCTCAGTTATTTAAACTCTGAGTGGGTTTGTACTCATCTTCATATCCTTCAGCCACTTTGCAAATCTGACCTTGAAACATCCAACACATCCTTGTGGGCACATTTCAGGAGTCCAGAGGAGGATGAGAGGTGGGTAAGGAGAAGTCACAATGGTGTGGGGCTTCTGCTGATACAAAGAGACCATGTCAATAATGCTAGTGAGGCTTGCTTAGTGTGTCTGCAGGTGTGCCTTCAAATCTGTATCACAGGAGAAGTGAGATTGATGACTCCTTTTTGTTACAAAGTAGGAAAATAGGAAAATTCGGTATTTTAGGAAGGAAAGATTTTTTAATTTTTAATATTAATTTATAATTTAATAATTTAAGCAATATTATTTTTTAATAAATTTAATAAAAAAAATTATTAAAGGAAGGAAAAAGTAGGAAGAAAAAAGGTAGGTGTTTTCCAACTTATTTGTCAGACCATTAGAATTAATTACTTTTATGGCTGCTCCTGCAGATCGACCAGGCAGATTTCCAGTAAGGTATATTCCAACACCAGCATGTAGTTGGAGGATTACAGAAAAAATTATCCTCAGAGGTACTGAAGTAGTGAGTGGGTTGGGGGGCACAGAATTTGCTTTTGTGGTGAAGCACACCTGAGACAGCCTTAGTGGGAACATGGGACCTCAGCATTGCCTTCATTGTGCAGAAGTGTAATATAAGAAGTTACCACAGTAGGTTGAAAAAAGGCATTGCCCAGAGCATGCCAGTTCCTTGATCTTTTGGCACTCACTTCACAATGAGGTAAAGCTCCACACGTTTATTGTAATTATTATTAACTATTGTTACTACTGTTGTTATTATTAATGTACCTGTGCTCTAAAATGACTGTATTGTCCTATCTGAGCCTTAGGATGCAGAGACAGAATGGATTATCTCCTAACTTAAGAATGTGATGGAAATTTCCAGTTCCTTTTCATTCTTTTATGTGTTTGTGTTTGGTTTTTTTTTAATACAGTGAAATTAAATGCAAGAGTCTTGTAGCACAGCAATAAGGAAAAAAATTAATTGAGCAAAAGTCATCAAATGCAGAATTATGGTTCCCCCAGCAACTGTAATGAAGGCAGAGAACGCATATATACGCCAGTGTTGGAGTGAATGCTGCACACTGCCTGGAATACAAATCCTAGCTGTGTTTGAGGGGCTGAGTGATGATTACTGCGAGAACCATAACTCTGCATTTCCTGACTTTTTGCAATTAAAATCTCAACCTGGGTGATGCATTAGCATAGGCTTTGCATTTAATTTGCTATTTTCTTTAGAATATATGTTTGTGTGGATTGTGTTTGAACATTTCTTAGCTTTTAATACCATTTATTCTTTTGTAAGGGAAAAATCAAGGGAAAAAACATTTACCACATTAGCTCCCTTCTTCTCACTGTTGGCGGGAGGGGGGAGGCTGGAGGAGAGAGGAAGGAAGAAAAGAACAAAAGGATTAGTGCAACCAGTGCAATTAATTGCATTTTTAGCTCTAAGAGACATTTGCTGACAAATGTAAATGTCTATCACTGCTTTTATGTTAATATTTGTACAGACTGGCCAATCCATAGAGGGATGGGTCTCCTCTGGATCTTTAACCCATACACAGTTGAACTAAACATCATTTACCTTACCATGAGCTTGGAATGCCAGAAGCAAGTCTGACAAGATCTTTGGTGGCCCCAAGCTCACAGTTTCTTCAGGTCATGATGTTGGAAGTCCAGAACTCATGTCTGCAGTCCTTCTGACTGTGTGAAGCACCAGTGACTTGAAAAGGTCAAACTTGTGGACGTTTGGAAGTGTGTCTGCGCTGTAGGATCTCACCAGACTCTTTCTGTGTCCTTTTTGTATCTCCTCACTTAGCCACAGGGGAATTTAATGGATTTAAGGAGGCTTCATGCCCTAGCTAGCCGATATGCTGTGGGGTATGGCCAAAATCCCAGTGCTTTCAGTGGGAATGGTATTCCTCTGCACGATGGAAGATCAGAATTAAATCCACCAGTGCTAATTGGATTATAATGTTTTTCTTTCATTTTTATCTGTCTGGAAGGAAAGTCGACTTCTTTCACTGCCTGCCTGAGCCCTGGAAGCACTGGCAACCTTTTATGCTGAGCCCAGGGACCAAACTAGCCAAGTCTGTCCCTTGAGCTTGTCCTACACACCAGCTCTGTAAAGAAGCTCATGCTCCTCACCATCACCCTGGCCAGGAGCAGTCACTTGTTCTGGACTGATTTATAGTCTTTGGGCCTAATAAAGATCAGCAAGAAAGGAAGAATCAATGCAGCTGGCTCTGTTTATGCTGTAAGTTTTATTTTTTGTTTTATTTGTTCATAACATGTTGATGCTTACATAATTTTGTTTGACCTTTGCTTTTGTTCTTTTGCACTTTAACCTTTTTTAGCGGCTCCTTGTTTTTTGCTTTGTGCTCAACCATTTCATGATGGTGACTTAACTCTATTCCCTTTGTTCTGAGCCTTGTGCTTTTATATCCCACTCCCCGTAGAGCCATCAAATTTCTTTTAACCTAAAGGCCTTCTGCTACCAAAGGTAAATCAGCCTTGTCTAAGCTCATTCACTTGAACCCACCAAAGAGAGATTCCCCTCCCTTTCTGTCCATCCTCACATGAGCTCATGTCCATGTAAAGATGTCAGGCATCAAAGTTCAAAGAGAAAATAGCTTGGCACGCATTTCCCAGATGTTGTCAGACTGTTGCTTAGGCTCTGAAAGAATTAAATTATGTGAGTACTGATGTTGCTGTCAGAGGCCTGATGACTTCCAAGAACAAACACTGTTATCGTTAAACATACCTAGTATTTCTGAAAATCACAAAGTTCTACTTTATTGTTTAATTTATCAAAAATACAGAAAAATGTGAAAGCCTATTACTGTTTATTAATAGTGGTGTGTAGGATGGATATATACTAAAACATGTGGATCCCACATAGCTCTATTAGAAATTACTGAATTTTGGAAAAAAGAGATGTGACCTAGAGCAATATGGCTTAAAACACTAGAAGGAATGGCTTCAATAACAGTAGTGTTTAGTCTTTTTATAGGTAAAATTTTTACCTTTTATTTTGACATAATGGATTTGGAAAAACTCTTCATGACATACCTAGGACAAATAGAAGACAGACAGAATTAATTTTGTTAAAACGTTTACTATGTCCCATTGGCAAATTGCGTTTTTTGTCAAACCGCGTTTTTTGTCAAACCCTTTTGTTCCTAACATACAAAAGCGACATTTCATCACATTTTTTGTCAACAGAATGTAATTTTATTCCAATCATTCTGTCAACAAAAAGAAATACCATAAAATCACTTTGCTCACAAACATAAATTATATGTTCATTTTGTTTGTAGAATAAATAGAAAAATCAAAACTTTTTCTATGTAGACAATGAGGACTGATATCATTTGTTCTGTGGACAAAATATTTGTGTTACAGGCAGCAGTTTGTGATCTTTAGGCTGGCTGGTGGGCAGAGCATGCATGAAATTCAAGGTGAAGGAAAGAAGAAATATTTGAATGTGTTTATTCCAGCCTTGATCCAGGACATTGAGATTAAATCAATGGACTTTGAATCAGGCCTTTGAAGGCCCAGATGTGATGCAAGGCACTGTATAGACAGAGAGCACACAACCCATGAGAGGAGCTATGCCTTTTTGGAGAGGTGGCTGGGATGTCATGGAGGATACTGTGGGGCATCCACATGGCACAAGGTAGAGCATTTAGGTGGCAGAATGGACTCCCAAGCTTGCCCTTTCCTTTTACTGTCTGATGTCCTGATGTATTCTTTTATTTCTTTCCTAAATAACTGCTTTCTTGCACAGCATAGGTAATGCATTAGAGCCAAGATACATCCTTTTAAAGTGGATTTTTACAGAGTAGGGCCATTGCTGAAGAGCCTACATACTCCAGCACAATATGAGAAAAACCTCTGTGTATTTTAGTGATTGCCAGCTGCTTTCCATTTCCCCCATTACAGCACATGAACAGTCTCTTCTTTTGTCTCCATCTTTCAGCCCAATAGTCTAAATATGGCAAAATAGACATTGCAAATAATTGTTGGATTTTGAGTGCTTAGCTCACAACTATACATGCTGCCTGATGACTGGTTGAAAGCACCTGTGCAGAATACCAATTTCACCCTGATGTATCTGGGGAATGAATACTCATTTTAGCTACCAGCTTTTTGAGAAAATTGGTACCCAGTCAGGGTATCAAGAAAAATAAAGCTGTAAGATCGACTTCTCACACCACAAATGATCACTAGTGAATAACCAGCGTAAACAAAGGGTAGGAAATACTTAATCAATTAAAGATGATTGCATAGATGATTTTGGTTCAATTACAAGCAACTTGCATGGTTTTTCCTTTTTTTAAACTAGATGCAAATGTAGAATAAGGTTCAAAATCTGTACTGGACAGGGATTTGTGATCCTTGAGTTCATTCATTGGCTCTGGCACTGAGCTACTTGGTAACTTTAGGGAAATTGTTCCATCTTCCTGTGTGCAAAAGTCCCACCTATAAAAAAGAGGTAATAGTTTCTATTTCTCTAGTGCTTAATACTTGTGTGAGGAATGCTGCAGAAAAAAAGCAGGTTTGAAATGGAATAAATGACCATCTCCTTTTCAGTTTTTCATTCTCCAACACCTTCTCTTCATTCCCTGTACACTTGGGCAACTACTTAAAGCTGATGGGGCATTCACCAATTGGTCTCAGAGAATTGTTCCTCTTCTCTTTCTTGTGACCAAGATACAGCTGCTCTGCTCCAAGATCTGCTCCTACTTGACTGGAGACTGTTTTTTACTTGGCCTTCCTAATTCCTCACTGTTTTTCCTTGAAGTGATCCAATAGGCTGCTGCCAAACCCTTACCTATGTTCACCCTGTGACACAGCTGACAGACTCGTATCTGAATATCACCTCCCAGCTGCCTGGAGTTTTCTGATCTCCATCTCTCCTTGGCTCAACTGATCAGCAATGCCAAATCTGCTGCCAGCATGGCTTATTGGTTGGCGTATGTCCAGCACTTGCCTTTCCCTCTGACTCTTCCTGTCCTGAGCCTGGACCTCCCTCCTTGGCTACCTCCAGCCTCCATGACTGGTACCCTGGAATGTCTTTGTGCTGCTTCCTCAGGTATCTCTTTGGCCTTTGACCCTATTCATGGTTCAACTTTGAAAATATTCCAGTAATTTTCTAGTAATCCTGCTTCTGGGGTCACACTGATTTCCAGGAAACCTCTGTACCTCTATTGTTTTTGTATTTGGCATCGAGTGATATGTTACAAAGGAGAAGAAAACTGTTCTTCACTTGTAGATCTGTGTGGAACTTTCCGTGCTAAACAGTTGGTCCTTCATCATAGCACCCAGTGACCTGTGTAACTCTGAATGCATAAGCACAAATGTTCACAGGAGTTTAATACTTAAGGATTTTAAAAAGTATGTGAGGAAGAGACGAACAACTAATTTCTGAATAGTCAACAGTGCTGTAAAAAGCAACTTGTTGAGACACAGAGAGTTTTGCAAATTTTCAGGGTCCTAGAAAGAGAAGTTGCAGACTATTTGAATCTTGTTTGCAAAACAAAATTTTTTAAAGATTGGAAAAAACCAACTCCTAGAGTTTTGTCTTTGGAAAGTGTATTACAGTTATGTATTAACATCAGAAACAGGCTTTGAGTTAATAATAAGTAAAATGGTACAGTAACTAGATTCAAGCATGCAGACTCACAGTTCATTTTTATGTGTCCAGTAAGATTATTTTCATGCTGCTTCTTAAACTGTCCCAGAAGAGTATGGTATGTCAGTTCATAGGCTTTTATCACTGAGAATGGTGTTTTAAAGTACAAATATACATTCAGTCTTCAGCTATGAAATATTATCTCCCTTCAGAAGTCAACTGGAAGTCAGAGAGGAGATAAATTAATAATTACAAATGCTTCATAACTGCACATCAAGTCCAGTAGTCTTGCATTAATTGAAAATCCAACCCCCTCATGAGATCAATGGGAATTTTCTGTTGACCTTAGCAGGGAGATAAGCTCGTACACACTTTGAAGGTAAGCTCACTTGCCCAGATTGGTGTGGGTTGCAGTTCCTTACCTTGCACGAATGTCCTTGAAGCAGAAGAGTGATCAGATTTTACAGCCCTTCAGTCCTCTGGGTCTGTGTTTTTCACCCTTTCTGCTTCCCTCTGCAGTAAAGCTGTGCACTGTTCAGCCTTTAACCCTTCTTTCCACATGATCTCTCTCATTTTTGCAGTAATTGGTTCACCTCAGGCTCAACTCACTCAATCAGGGTGCTGTGAGCCGGCCAGAGGGTCTCACAAAGGTGCTGATTAACCACCTCCAGGACTATGACCCTCTGTCCATCTTCTGGCATCCTGCAGAGTCAGAGAAGGTGGGGACTGCGTGATCAGCATGAGAAGTTCATTAAAAAGTTAGCAACCAGCTTCTAAACAGCAAAGAATGGAAAATGGCAGCTCTGGCAACTCCTTGAAACTCTATAAAAGCAATGGGAGAGCTTGATGGATGCTCTCAGCTGCAGCAGTGGCAGCATCCCCAAGGTGAATATCAGGCAAATGAGCAAGGGCACACTGACTCCTGGCTGGAGGATGGTGGCAGAAGAGATCCCTGGTGGTGGTGCTATGAGCAAGGGCACTGAAACCTCTCTGCACTGAGTCTCACATCTGGATCACCCATTTTGGGGCCAGAGCTTCGATTTGTTTGCAGCTGGAGGAAAGGTGACAGCAGGTGACACAGCAGCTCTAGAGAAGAATGACAGCAGCAGCCCAAATTTGGGAAATATATCTGCATTTTCGATGTCCTTCTTGAGGAAATTACAGGAAAGACAGGAGGGATTTTGTCGTTATGACCAAGAAAATGGAAGCTGCTCTGTATGACAAACTATCCTTTAACACCATCTGTGGAGGAAGCCATGAGTTTCCCTCAGGCCATTCTCTTCAGTCTCTGATCAAAGATGGAAGTCAAGCAGAAGACAAAATTAGGCGTGCAATTTCCGATTCACTCTCACTAGGTTTGTGCTGATGGCTTAAACAAAAAGATATGAAAGCTGGGATTACAGGCTTAGCAAGGGGAGTGCATATTTCAGCACATACTGGGCTCTTTGTTGTTCTGTCACACTGGTAGAATGAGACTATTAATGCATTGTCCCAGGCAGGCTGCATTATAAAGCCCAGTGGCCAAGTTAAATGAAAAAGACCACTAAGAAAAGCAGTGTGCAGCTTCCCACTGCTCCCTTTTCCTTGCAGAAATTCTAGATGAGGCAGGGGAGAGGCAGTGAATGAAGTTTTAAGAACGTTTCATAAAGGAGAAACTCATGATAGTCAATAAGGCTCCTCAGCAAAGATTTCTAGCATCTACTCACTGTCCTACAAATTTTCCTGACTTTCTGAAGTGCTATGTGTCAGCAGGCTACAAATATTCCCCCTTTGTGCACAGGGAAGGAATTACATGGTGGGCTGTGAGTGCTTTCCCCAGTTACCTGTCCAGCATTTCCCAAGTGTCTGTGGCACACAGGGGCACAGGCATCCCATTTTTAACCATAACATTAGGATGAAAACAAAGTCCCTACTTCTGAAAAGAGAAAAATTAAAGATTGTTCAACATTTTGCATCAATGTGAGTTATCTGAAGAGGGCTTGCCTAATACTAACCCGGTATGCCAATGACAACAGGTTTTGGCATTCCTTGCAGAAGACCGCAGTGGCCCCAGTGCAATTTTAAGAAGTCCTGTCTCTTAATAGCTGTTATTCATTCATGTGTGCTAGTTAAACTCCCTGGCAGTGGTGTAACCCACACTTTTTCTTGCCTCCTAGATGCAGAATTCATGAGTGTCTGGTGCTGAGACAGCCAGCTAAAAACTTGTTATTCCTTGCACAGATTAGTTGCTAAATAGCAGTAACAACCTGCTCTAAAATAATATTATGACCTTTAAATTTTGGCCACCCCAGGTAAGGATGATCCCTAAGGAAGTTGTTGGCTTGAGACCCAAAGCCGCCACCCATTTCCTTAGCACTGCAAGGGTGAAGCAACTTCCCTTCCAGCTCTCTCTATCTGCTAGGCTGCTCAGCTGAGACTGACAGCCAGCTTTTGGGGAATCACTACTCATTGCAGCTCATAACAAGTGCATCACTCCACTGCAGTAGGATTTCAGTCTCCTGGGAGGTCTGCCATTGCTTTCTGGGAATCATAAATGAGCACTGAAGTGTCTCCAGTGCACCTCCAGGGCAGGTACTGCAGGGCATGGGCAGCAGGCTGCCAGTCTTGGCAGGCTGGGGGGATCGTGCTGCAGGGTCAGGCTCTGCTGGCAGGCTCACATGGGTGTGCTGAGTCCATGTCTGCTCTGGGGTGGGTCAGAAGAGACACTGTGCCCCTTTTGTGCCCAGATTTTCTCTCCCTACCTCTGAAAGCCACTCCCAGTGTCACCCCAAACAAGCCCATTCACCTGCCCATGTCTCAATTCCAGGTGCTATCAATTGTGTCTGTGTAAATGCCTAAAATACAAACAGTGGGTGAGCACCATCTATTCCAGGCATTTCATAGAGAAGAAACAGAGGATAGGTTATGTCAGGTAGAGCAACTCTTTTAATGTACAATTTAATAAACGTTTACAAAAGGCTCTGAGTACCAGGGTTTGTAAAGGTGCTATAAGGCAGAAAATATTGTCTTGTCACTATGCTTCTCAGCTGTTTCTTCTCTTTTCAACACTGAATGAGCTGGGAATGTCTCATTTTTTTTCTTCCCCCAGTGCTTACAATCTTTTGTTCCCTTTTTTGTATTTTTAAAAGGTATGTTGCAAGTGGGAAGAATCTCTAATATGAAGAAGAACATTTATAGGAGTCACTTTTCCCTAGGTTTGACACCCAGAGCCTGCTGGTTCACAAACAAGCCACAGAGAGCTCTTGATGGACCAGTAGGTAAATCCTCATGGCTCTTCAATACCATCTGGCTGCTGGTGCTGCTGGGGCAATTTTGGGAAGCCCATCCAGCCCCAGCCACGCAGCCACTGCAGGCAGTCCAGCAGCACTCTGTTAATCCATCTGCAGTTGGGTGGTGACTGGCGGGACCATCCTTCCCCCATTTCCCCAGACTGCGCAAAACTGAGTTGCTTTTTGGGCTGCTTTTATGGCAGAGATGGTGTTAAATAACAGTGGATCTGACAACCTGTCTTCCTACTGCTTAATTCTGAAGGAAAACAAGACTAAAATGAAAAGGCCTTTTCCTCTTTTATTTGTCATTTTACTAATTACAGTATTACAGCATTTTTCCAAGGCCATTTATGTACTGTTCAGGAATATTAGCAGAGTGCAAAACCTACTATGGTGTATTATACAGTGGTGGCTCATGGAAGAAAGGTAGTTAAATTCAAGCCCTTATAATTTCATGTGTTTGTCCTAATGCAGATTCCATATATACATATATATAATAGCAACTGCACAACATTCAGCAATGCTTAAAACAGAATTTCTTCCCCATGAGAGAATGAATAAGTCATTTGTCATATGTTTCCTTTAATTCATGGCTACAGAGCATTTTAGAATTGCTTGATGTAAATCTGTCTCATCTATTTGACAACTCTGATATTGAGTCATTCATTTTTATTCTATGACTTAAAAATTTCTGTATTGCAGCTAGAGATGTGTGGCTAAAGTGCTAGTTTTGGACTATGGTTTGAATGTAACAATAGCTTTTGACCCTAGCTCCAGTCCCAAGGAAAGTGAATTTGGCAATCTCATTTCAATTCATAGTGAATAGCTGTTCACATAAAAAAATCAGCACCTACCATTTGTCATACTTGGCAGCTTCTGTTTAAGAATGGTCCAGAACTGCATTACCATGGAAACTAAATTACCTACTCCTACTCCTGGCTCAGAAGGTGATTTCAGCCGGTGGTGGAGGTTTCAGATCGCTGACAGAAGGGGGTGGGGGTAACTGGGGGAGCTGCAGTGTGTGTGACCCATAAGGATGCTCGCCTCAGTCCTCCCTCCTGAATTTTGCCATCTCCTGGTCACGTGCCATTGGGTTCAGACCACATGGGTTTCTCACACATCATGATTTATTTACTGATATTTCTTATGGTAACAGCTACCAGCTCCATTTGGGAGCAGAACTGTGTTGTGTTTAGCGCTGTACATGTGTTTAAAGACAATTTCTACTCTGGAGACCAGGCAAGTGTGAGAAGCTCCATATATTCCTTTTAAACTTGAAAATTAAAACAAGATAAGTGATTTGCTTGAGATTACACAGGAAGGTGGAGGCAGACCTAGCAAATAAATGCCCATTTCTTCATTCTCAGCACCCATCCAGGGTGTTACTTATCCAAACCACTTAATTCCTCTTCAGAATTACTACTAATTTATGTCAGGTGGGTTGGAAATACCACAAGGTTGGATAAATTTTGTTCCTCTCATCTACAAAAATGCTGCTGATTCATAGGACAGTATTTTATTTCAAGCTGCTCAGTCCTGCAGTGAACAAACTTAATGGATTAGAGATCAATGTTTACTGGACACTGAAAATTTTTAAGGTTATTTAGATATTGTATGTTGATTTTGTAATAGTAAGCAAAAACTGTCCTATAACCTAATGACCAAAACAAAAGATGATTTCTATTTGCTGAGCTGCATATACCACCCCTTTTCCTCACAGATACTGCTACTTAATGAGATGTATATAAAGGCTAGAAAATAAATAAACATGAAAAACCAACAATAATATGGAACGCTCTTATGCTCAGAGAGCTAGAAACTGAGCAAAGAGAAACGATGGCCATTCCTAGTGTGGTGGCTTAGGTGCAAGGACAAAAGGCTCATCAAGGCCAGGTTGGATGAGGCTCTGAACAATGTGGTCTTGTGGAAGGTGTCCCTGCCAATAATTTTTAAGGTCCCTTCCAACCCAAAACCATTCTATGATTCTGTGAGAATCTTCTGAAGATTTGGCTCTTAGTGCGTCAGATTTGCACCATGGAACAAGAGTCCTTCACTTCCCAGCTGGAGGCGGATGCTGCTGGGAAGAACAAGGTCATGAGCACCCACCTCTGCAGGACACCTTGGCAATCTGTGGCTTTCCACCCCAGAGACTCCTGCCACACCCTCCTTCATCCATGGGCATGGACTGCTCCCTTTCTTTGGGCACAACAACAGCAGGGGCTGCTGAGCGTGGACACCCTTCTTGCTTTGCCCTTGCCGTGGCCCTGGCAGAGTATTTGGGTCTCTTCTGCTCTGCATTTGCTTTTTATATGCATCTTTCCTATTTAAGCGTCACAGATCACTGCACCAGCTGATTAGCCTATACATGAATGGAATATAAAAGAGCAAGTCCCCAAGTTGTAGGTAAGACCTTTTATGAGATTGACTGGCTAAAAATAAAATGGAAATTGGCTCTGAGCTTTTGAGAATCTGTCTCTTCCTCAGGCCACAGGAAAGAAAAGCAAGGGGTAGCACTTCATAATTAATTATGAATTTATAATTAATTTGAAGCCCAAATCAACAACCTAATAGAGGAACTGATATTACTTCTTCTGGATTCTCAGAGTCTATGAAAGAGTTTGATCATTGCAAGCAGTTTTCAAAATTTCAGGGCCTTTTTCTATTAAGTTTGATTTTTTTTTTCCCCAGCATCTTAGTCTTGTGTACAACTCTTTTTCTGCTTAAGGGACCAGATCAATAGCTGTACTGGGTCTCTAGGCTCACTACAAGTGAGTGCAAATGGTTACCCTCCCTGGGTAGGAATGATTTGTTTATTAATGTAGGTTTATATATTGTTTTGAAGGTTGGTGCTTTTGACAGATAAACAATGCAAAAATGTTCTGTGCTTCTGCAGCACATAATCTGATGTTCATTGTATACAAAGACTCCTTACTCTGTGCTATATATACAGCATAACTTCCCTCAGAGTAGCATGGGGCTTAAGCAGACTGGTGGGGTGGGATTTTGAAAAGCAGTCAAGGCTGACCTTTTCCTGCCTCCTCCCTAACACCGATGGTAAAAATTCCTGCTGACTTCAAGGAGAGAGGATCTGGATCAGTGTTGAACACTTCTGAAAATCCCACCTGTAAAGTCTGCAGAGTTCATTATAGGGACAAAATTTTGTATAAAGCCCAGCAGGGACATACAGAAATTGTTAGCAGCTTATTAATGGCCTTCACAGTCGATGTGTGTATTGAATTTAATTGGGCTGCATCCCAGTAAGGCCCTGATATGCTTATGATTAATTTTCTCTACAGTCTACCTTTAACTTTTCTTTGAAACTGGATGGACACTCCATATTTGCACTTTTATAAAAGACTGGCAGTGAAATAAAGCATGCAGGTAATTATGCCCCAAGGAAGAGCTGTGAGTGAGGTAGACCCTCAGTTAATGTAGCTGGATGGTAGCAATTTGGTGTCAATCCCTCTTGAAGTCCTGCTGAAATAAAGCAGCATTCAGTGTGATAATATTTAATTTTTGTGGGTACAAGCATGGTTAAGTTTCTTTGTATAAGGTCTGGTTAGTAGCGTGAAGACATAAAATAAGCGTTGAGCACAGTGACACACTTGAAAGGGCAGGTTATATTTATTCTGTGTTGTGTCAAGGGCATGCTGCTTGCTAACTGTAATTAGGCAGTGTATCTGGAGGTCTGTGGCCAAATAGCAAAGATGTCTTTGCAGAGTATAAAAGGACTATTGTGTTAGTCCCTGGTCTCAGAGGGTATGAAGATGTTTCCCTCTCCTGTCTCTTATTACTCATACTTGGTTACTTTTATGTAAATTCAGCCATGAGGAGAGCTGACAAGACTGTGACATGAAGAAATTTCACCTTTTTCACTGAAACAGGGCTTTTATTGTCTAGTAATACTGTCTTAGTGCTCTGCAAAGGAAAGAAAGAGATGTTATTGAAAATCCCATAATTAGCAGCTTAAGGTATAAACCATATAGAACCCTGTGTTCTATGATAAACCCTTTAATTAGCTTTGTAGAGACTGTTTAAAAGCAAACATACATGCATCCTTATCACTAAATAATTATTTGCAAATAAACTCTTTTTCAACGTATCTTAGGAAAACACAAGATTATTAGTTGGCAGAGTTAAGCCAGCTGAGTAGCTGAAAAAGCATGAAAAGAGCTACAGAAGTTCTTTTCAGAATCCTGCTCTCTTTGGCATTATTTCTCTAAAGCTTGATTTATCAAGAGGAGAATACAGTATTTGGTTTCCCCATAAGTAAGCCCTTTTCATGTTTTGTCTTTGAAATGAAAATCGTCTTTTGGAACAAATATCTGCTCTATCAGATAACTGCATGCTTGTCATCCCTAACAGTGTGCTGGCAGGAAGACTGGGCGAGGATTTTTCTGCAGTACATTGAGTACACAGTGCTGGCACTAGATCAAGAATCAATTCCTCTGATATCGAAATATTGACTTGGCATGGGCAGTCTGATTTAAATGCTTATCATTCTTGACTTTGTACCCTACATACATACTGCAAACATTTTTCGTTCTGGGTCTGAGAATAAACATCTTTACAGCTGCCTGGCCATTTCTAGCAGAATAACAAAGGGGCTGTGTGCATGTATGGGAGCCTGTGTGTGTGAGCAAAATTGCCAGCAGACTAATGCAGCCATCACTTCTGTGTAGGGCCGTTTAGAAGAAGTTGAGAGGGGTATTTTTAACACTTGGTATTACACAGTGTTGTTTCTCTGAGTGCAAACACAGGTTTCTATGCTCAGTCTGGGTAGGTGCTGGCCACTGAGTGGATGGAAGGGAGAACACAAACAAACCCCAACACAACTATTAAAACATTTCAAAATCTTGCAATGTGAAATAATACTACTACTAATACTACTAATAAAAAAAGTAAAGATAATTTCCCATAGGCAATCAGAACACCTATTAAGTTAGCAACGGCGTTTAATTGACATTATCGCATGCTTCAGTGAGGAAGACAATGGATCTTGCGGGTGCGCAAGTGGAACGCATTTGCATTTCATAGATGATTAAAATAGATTTGATTGCATTTGTCTGAAGCCTGGCAAGTGAGGGCACATCTGCTGCATTCGATGTGCCCTGCGTTTCCTAGGACTAATGGAGTGCACTGAGTCACTGCAAGGCGGGCTTTTACCTCTGAAAGTCCCACGGCACCTTCTGCTGCATGGCCAGCTCCTTTGTTAGCCCTGGAGACCTCTTCTTATAAAGAATTGATGTAAAGTAGAGCAAGAAGGGAAGGATTTGAGGCAGTGAACTTGTCTTCATCTGGTTATGCAAGAGCCCTTGGGCTTTCTGCTGCTTCAAGGTAGAATTTATAAGGTGAGATGAAAGGTAATTTAAGTCATTAATTTGCGTTAAGGGCTGGCAGAACAACAACGGCGCATTTAATCTTGCTGTGGAAAAAACTGGTGATTTGCAGAGTAGGGGTCAGAATTAGGGGTCTGACTTCCTCTTCCACACAGCTTAAAAGGTGCTGCTTCAAAATGGAGAGTTTTATTTTCTAGAAGCATAAAGCTGAGTTAATTGTCTTCGAAAAAACATCCAAGAACTTTAAATATAATATAGAAACCAATTAATTAATGGTACTAAAATGTTTTCCTCCTGCTTTTCATTACTTTCCCATCTAAATTCAACATTAAAAATGCACTCCTGGCAGCAGTTCAGCTCAGACTTGTCACCCACTGCCCTGTGAAGGACAAGGGCTGTCCTGTGCTTTACGGGGGGCAGTGCCCTCTCCTGTGAGCCCACCTTTCCCTCCCCAGCCCAATGGCCCCTTGGCAGCTTTCTTCTTGGCAGTGCTGTGCTTTTTTGCCAGCCAGTGTAACCACCCTATGGCTGATGCCCTTGTCCTTCTCTACTACTTCCTTCACTGCCCCGAGTGTGTCTCCTGGACCCTTGCTGGCTTCCTTGTCTGTGGATTCTGCTGTTTATTGTTTCTCTACTCCAAAGTGCTTTCTATTTTTGCTGCCTTTGTATTCTTTCTGGTTTTGCTACATGTTGTGCTCTGCTGTCCCTTATTCTCACAGCATTACTCTCTTTCATGTGCCAAATGATTGTTCTTCCCTTTGAGAAATGTCTCTTAAAAGCACATTGCCCTCACATCAAAGAGTAAAATTAAGAGGAGCTGGTTTGACTGGGAGAACCTGGAAAATATGGCTCCTCAGCTGATGAAAGCAGTTTGTTCAGGACACCAGTGTCTCAGAATAGCTGGACATGTTCAACAGCAATTATGATGGGTTACCAAAGGAGCAGGTTTCTTGGATGGCTCCTGTGCTGCCACGCCCAGTGGCCTCTGTGTGGCCGTGATTGTGGCTGTGATTGTGGCCGTGATTCTGCCCTGCACCCTCGGCACTCTGGATATTGGTGTTCCTGTCTTTCAGTCCCAGTCCTGGCTCATGGCATCCCTGCCGTCACTGTGATCTGTACAATTCTGGCATTGCCCATTTCCTGCCTCTCACTCTCACATTGCTCAGTTCCCTCAGGAACAGCCCTGGCACTGCCCATCTTGGGGAAGTAAAGTAAATAATCCTTCTGCCATTAGGAGACCTCGGGTACCACCCATGCCTTGTGCTTTTCACTGGGACATTTCTGCATCCCTCGCTCCCTGAACTCCTTTTCTCCTGGCCATGGCCATGCCTTGTTGGTCTGGACTATCTTTGTATGTGGTATAGGACAAGTTTCATGGGCTGGGTGGTAGCCACAGGGAGAACAAACGCATAAGTGCTGGATTTTTTTTAATTTTCAAACTATGTTACTTTTGGGAAGAAAATTACTGGAGATGTATGTCACATTGTTAAAACAATAATTACCGTTTGCCTGTTGTGAGTCTTATTTTAATCATGTACATGTTGCAATTTCCCCCCCTTTTACTTAAATAGAGTATTCCCATAGAGAAAGAGTGCTTATAAAAAAATTCTCACCATTTATTGGCAATGCTTTTCCCTTCAGCTTTGTTGCTATTTAATCTTAGCCCGTTGAGACAAGTTGCACATATTAACCTGTCAGAGAAATGTTAAAATTGCATGACACTTAGAAATATTTTCAGAAAGTCCATAAAACCATCACAATGGTTCTGTTTTTTCTCCTCATCTGGTCATGTACTTTAACAACATTTCTCCATATACTGGATCTCTCACCCAATTGTTTTTTAATGTGGCCTCCCAGCTCGAAATGGTTTTTCGGAGGTTTTTGGATCACTGGCCAGAGAAATGCGGGCCCTTGCTTGTGACCATCACCTGGTCTAGGGTCCCTAAGACATCAAGACAGACAGAAGCCATAATCCAAGGCCTCATTTGAGTACTTCTGCTAGGTTGTAGGTAAAGCATCAAGACAAAAACTAGAGCTGAGCCCTTCTGAATGCTAACTGATGGAATAGTGTGGGCTATTATCTCCATAAAAAAATTGACAAGCTGCCTGACCTATGACTGCTTATGCACAGCTCCTTTTATAAATTACTGGTGATATTTGTTTGCTGTGAATCCCCTAATGGACCAAGACGTCTCATTAAGCTATGGGGAAGGTCTGTTTCATTGGGTGCAGCTGGCCCTCATTTCTGAGGATGGAGTGGAAGGTAAGGAAAGGCCAAGGGAAAAAGGGCTTGGATAGTGAAGAATGATGATCAGTGGTGTCTGCTTTTCAATAATGTTTTCACTCACGGGTTTCAGGAGGTAAAATACAAATTTAGACACACAGACTGGGAAAAAAACATTTCAGAGGGGCACTCTGGATCCTGCAGTCAAGAGAAGTCCCCGCATAATACAAATTGCTGTTTCCACATGACAACCCAGACACCAAACTCAAGGGGAAATATGGCTTTTAGCTTCAACAGTGTTTATCTGTGGTAAATGCCTGGGATATTCTTAATCAAGGCACACAAATAGTGTTAATGTTTAGTCCTGTCCTTGAAGCAATGCCGTATGGAATACAAAAATCATAATTAATACACAGGTCATGAGTTTGTAGATTTCATTTTTATTCAAATAAGAAAA
This sequence comes from Pyrgilauda ruficollis, assembly GCF_017590135.1. Classification (NCBI taxonomy): domain Eukaryota; kingdom Metazoa; phylum Chordata; class Aves; order Passeriformes; family Passeridae; genus Pyrgilauda; species Pyrgilauda ruficollis. The sequence continues at coordinate 9,927,540 of NW_024508100.1, read as the reverse complement.
AATGTTTTTTTATGTAAGCATGTACATGCTAAAAAATTGTTTACCATGTTTCGGAAACACAAACATAAGGCTAAATTAAGCTTGATCAGTCAAGTCTGACTGTATCCTCTTTAATATAACACGCCTGACAATTCTAATAGTGAAGCTTGCAAGCTGTAGAAAAAGCATAATTGTTATACACCTTAGGGAGAGAGCTGGTAGCTAAGAAGTTTCTCTCCCTATTTCAGAAAGAAAAATGTTCATATGCAACAGAAATCTTTATTTGAAGGCAAAAATAGCACCTCTCTGTCATGTGCTCTAATTAACTTGCTGTGATGTCGCTCTGGTGATGGACACAGAAATAGACATTTGCTTTCCTAAATCCTGAAGTAGAAAATGAGGCATGAGTCAGGAGGATACAAGAGGGCAGAACTCATTTTCTTTTAATTACTTTTATTCAGGTTATATCATCCAGCAGCTGTTCAAGTTTCATTTTGATATGTTGGATCTTCCTGAAATCCTAGCATGTAATTTTTGATGAGCTTTACTCTCTTCTCCTTTATAAATATATAAGATTTTATATCTAAATGCTGATAGGGAACGTAGACAAGCGAACAGTGTTCCCATTTACTGTTGAAGGATATAATTGGCCATCAAGTCTCTGACACTAAAATAGAAGAAGCAAAAACTCTGCAAAAAATGTGGCCAAACAATATGAGAGTTCTCACCAGTAAGCAGATAGCCAGGGAAGTGTCTCACTGCTGCTCCAGCTGGCACACACAGTCGAGGCCCGCTCTGGGGGAAGCAGTGCCATTCGCAGCTGCATGGCAAGGTTTGCATGGCTGTGAAGGCTTCACCACAGCCTCTGCTTGCTGCCAGAGCTTCAGGGAGCTTTGCTCGCTGTGAGGAGCTGGCAAATTAAAGCTGTAACCAGGTGAATGTCACACCCCAGTGGCTCTCTGCTTTTTAGTCTGCAAGGCAGGTTTGGCTGAGGGCAGAGGAGGGCTCTCCCGAGGTAGTCCTGCTGAGTACTTGCCAGCCTCCTGGCTGTGTCACCAGTGTCTGAATCCAGCCCTCAGCCCCAGTGCCTCTGCTCCTCTCCTCTGCAATGAGAGTGACATGACTGTTTTCCAGCAACACATGAAAATAAAGACAAAATAAAGCCTTCTGAAGCACCACATGAATTCTGCAGCTGAGGCACACCATGTCTCAAAGTGCTGCTGAAGGCAGGCAGTGCCCTTGGAAGCAGCAAACTTGTGGAGAAGGCAAGGGATGGACTTGCTGGGGACTGCATGAACTTACCCCTCCATATGTGTGCAGTCATTTTCCTGCTTTTTTTCAGAAACAGTAGGAAAATGTGAATAACTTAGAAAATTCTGGTTTTCGGTTCCTCTTATATTGTGGCTGGCTTCTTCCAGTCATGGACAAAAGACTGAACCTTCTATATGTGTCAGGACAGATTTTTCACTGCAAGGTCTGTAAGCACAGTCTCTTGCAAGAGAGCACTTATGTTGGGTTTTTTGTGCATAGTTCTTTTCCATGCCCTCTTGGGATATTGGGTGACAAGTAACTGCCTGGTCTTCTAATTTTGGATGTGACCCTGAAGGAGTACAGGGTGCCTGAGACAGCATGAAAAAAGCTATGTAGAAAATCTTAGTACAGATTAAAAAAAAAAAAAGGAAAAAAACCTGAAAATAAGAGTGTCAATATAGAAGCCACATTATCTGTACTATTTGAGCGTATTTGAAAGTCTGTAAGGTCTCTGAAGCCTATTTTCTATGTACATTTAGGATGCCTTGACAATATAAATTGATATTTCAGTATTTAAAATCTAGGAAATGAAATCTGTATAAAATGGAACTGCCTGAATGAATTTTGACAGCCTCTCCTACATACATTATTTATTTTTTATTGTTTTATTTTTTACAGATGTGGATGGTGACTGAACTACTGCTGTAAACTTGTACCCAGGTAGCTTTAAAACACATATTATTGGCTGAGTTCATAGTAATGATGTAGTTTAGTTATAAAACAGCTTTTGTTGCAAACAACTTTACAAGCTTTAAATATATATCAAACTGCTGAATATATGAGAACAATTTTCATCTATACCTGAAATGCTCTTATATGGAATGGGTGATTCATAGCAGATCCAGAACACATATAAAACTTCTGAAAATATATTTAGCAAAGGAAGTGGAGGCTATTTTAAATTTATGTTGAGCTGGAATTAGAAAGTGCCTACAACAGTGCCTTAACAGACAAACTCCACCAAAGAGAGAGTGCTGTATCTTTAGGATTTACAGACTGACCAGGGATTTTATTCAATTCTCTGCTTCCAAAGGGCCACCTTAGCCCACCCTCACAAGCAGCATCTTGTGCCTTGGGTTTCCCAGTGCAACAATGGCAGCACTGTAAATCAGCACCTCCAGGTTTTACAGCACAGCCCTGTGTCCTGAAGGTCCCACCTGACCTTGAGCCCATCCTTGTTCAGCTTCACTCTTGCTGGCATCAGCCCCTCTGAGTCAAACATGGGGGCTCAATACTACATTTTAAACCTGAAGTCCACTCTGTTTTGGCACTTTCTTCGTTTTTTTAGTTATTATTCTCTGTTTAAGCTTTTTTCCTACCCCCTGCAAGCTCCATACATTTAAGGTTCTTCTAAATGAATGCAAATGGCTCTTATTAGAAAAACAGAAACCAGAAAATCACTCCAGGACAAAAGCTATCCCCAGCATGTTTTAATGTTCAAATTAGAATACCCTCCCCAGTGCTAAAATGGGGTTTATAATGGAAATGCTGACATCCTCACCAGACCCTATTGGCCTGTTGCTCTTTTGTCCTGCAAGTTATTAAAATCTAGCCTGGTTGCCTAAGAGACAGAGTAGCTACTTAGAAGATATTTAGCCATCAGTAAAAATTAATGTCCAATGTATTTATTGGAAAAATACACTTAATTAAGCACTCAAGTTATACAAGCCACCCACCACCTACAAGTGTGTTCTGGCAACAGAAGTGTTGTTATTACCCTGGGTCTGCTTCATGATGTTATTTTCTTAAGTAAATGCATTTTTTCAGCCTAACAGTTCTGGCTACAGCATATTGATAAGATAACTCTGCACTAAAAGGGAGATGTAGTATTTTTAGTCTCCTTTTCCAGTTACCAGTAGTTCATTAGTGACACTGTTGTGAGAGTGTTGATTCATTAAGAGTCTTTTCATTAACAGTCTGACATTCATATGTAGAAAAAAAAGCCAGGAAAAGTAACAAGACACTCAGCACTTTCTTCTGCTTCTTTGGTACTTGTATCTTTTGTTATTTCAACAGATGAGCTGGAAGCTTTCAAGACTGTAGGTTTTAAGCTAAACTTCAGTGTGTGCAGTCTATTTTTTTCTTAATTTGCACACCTAATGTGTTTTCAGGGGCAAATTCTTATTTTTCCAGTGTAAGAGGTAGATGGCAACTGCATGTGAAAATCAGATGTGAAAGTTCTGTTGCTTTTAATTGGAGCCTTAAAGGCTAACATGGAAACACTAGGGAAAAAATGACTTTTGCTATGTTATTTAAATAGGCTGTTAGACACATCCCTAAACTTTATATGGCTTTGGATAGATTAGAAGCTCTTTGCTAAGCTATCAAATATATCACATTCCTGTAAATTCCTAGCAAATATATAAATATCTATTTTTTGTTGTTTATAATTGCCATTTAATTGTAGGACCATAACTTAACATTTATACAGTGCCTGATACTTTAAGCATTGCACAAATATTAACTAATTAATAAAAACATCTGAGCAGCTCTTCTGAGACTGTCAGATTCCAAAGAAGTAAATTCCTCTTCCTGAAAAACAGGACTGTTCAAGCAAACACACTGTAAGCTTTTAAATGGCAAGTCCAAAATGACACAGTGGGACACCATTTCATGCCTGAAATCTGAGCACAAAACCTTTATTTTTCCAAGTTATTTTTTTTCTCCAGCCTTGTAAATAAATACTAGGTAATGACTTAGGAAGCAGAGGGGAGGCAGGCTAGAGATGAACTTGACATTGGCACTAACTCTGTTTTCATCTCCATATAGTATTTCATTGGAATATAATATTACATTGACTTATGTATTCATTCAATCATTAAATTCAACAGGACTCTTCAGTTCTGTCATCAAAAAAGCAAAAAAAACAGCAAAGCGAACTGTATGGATTTAACCTTTGCTCTCCTTCAGGACAATTCATCAAACAAATGTGTGGCCTTTAAGTACTTTACGAGTTATTTTGGCTTTGAAAGGTCTGATTTAGTGATGCAAAACTATTTGGTTATCTCTGGCTTGCAAACAGGTCTGAAAAGCTCAAACCCAACCCACAGCATATTGTTTGATAATTTTAAGCTACACTGGCCCTTGTGTTTTCCTACTCAGGGCTTTGCTTTCCATGATAATCTTACAATTCTGGTCCCTCTGTTTCAGTCAAAGAGATGACATTTCAGAACACATGTGACCAGCAAGTTGTTATTGCTGTGTATTTTTATATTTAGCCTTGTGTCTGTTGGCAGGTTGTGATTTAAGGTGCACACAGAGCAGTAAAAGATGAGAGTGACCAAGGGGAAAAGCTGGCTTGAGGAGAATGGGGTATAACTGGATTTGTGTTTTGAAATTTTTTCCTTGGAAGCTATCTTTTTGAGAAATATTTTTAAAAATACTTTGTTGGATAAAATAGAAGTGTTAGTGGCTAGTGGTTTTTAATTTTTAATTTCCTACTTTCCTTCTCACCCCTGTCTTCTGGAGCAATGTGGAGACAATATATTTTTTAATGATAATTTGTGAATTTGAGAACTTAGGCGGCTCTTTATGCAGATATCTGATAAAAAAAATAATATGGAAGATGTTTTACAGAACTTTTTCTATCTTCTAAAAAACAGCTAAGCATACTTTACATGTTGGGAGCAGCTGGAATTGCAAGGCTGCAAGCAGGGCATAGAGGTTGCAATATCACCTTAGGTTTGTTTCACTTGGGGAGTTGTGTTAAGGATGAATGCTTTGTTAGCAGGGAGCCTCATAAAGTTAGTCTAAAAATTAAATTGCAAAAAGGAGGTTGAAATGAAAATGACACTGACATAAGAAGCTGGAATCTCAGAAATTGTCCTACAGTTTGATTTCCTGCCATGTTGTCTGCATGTCTAATTAAAGAGCTATAATTTATATAAGACAATTTAAAAATAGTGAAAAAATGTTAAAGATAATGTAGATGTGTTTTCACAAGAGATGTGCCATTTATTTTGTTTGATAGCCAGGGATAACTGAATGGGAGTGAGATCAGGAGGGTTTGATGGCAGAATATGCATTACCTAAGTAGAATTTTGGCTCTAAAGCAGCTTTCTGCAACTTCTGATCACAGTTTCCCCTCATATTGTTTAACATGCTACATCAATATTTATACATTTTGGATAACCAGCCAATGTCCTACAGCTCAATGTACTTTTTGTGGTGTGTACTCTCTATCCAGGGAAATTTGTTTAAGCTTGTCAGTTCCATGAATACCACTTCAAGCATAACCTCTGGGCACTCTTTTAGCAAGAACCTTATAGCAAGATTTGCCTGCATGGTGAAGACAACAGTTTAATAGTATGAGGTGAACAGAGATTTAAAAAATCTTCAAATGAGACACCTTACACAGAAGTGTCTAGAGCAGAAGGGAAACTAATAATCACTAAGTGTGAATTTACAAGATCTCTTCGCATAAATTAAAATACTCTCAAAAAGACTATCAACAGATCTTAGCAGACTGGGCAACAACTATGGAGCTGAAACACAAAATAATTAAAAAGTACTTAAAAGTAGAGGGATTTAGGGTTGGCCATGCATGAACAGAGGTAACTCTACTTGGAATAGAATCCCTGCAAAGAGAGCTTAAGGCCATCCCAACCACAGCAATTCTTTTTAACCTAATCAATCACTGCACGACTCTGCCCTAAATCTGCAGCTCTTAAATATTTGATAGAACTAATTAATATATTAACAAAAAATGCATTTAATCAAGACGGGGATATCCATAAAAACCATCCCCAAATATCCCTCCTGGTTTTTGGCTTACTCACATCAGTGTGATGTGAGTGCCCAAGGCTTATTTTCAGTGGCTTTGCTAATGGATCTTGTCCTGCCTTGAGCCAGACACTGGCAGAGAGTTTTCTATACAGGGTGTGAGCAAAATGTGAGGCTTTGCTTTATGGGGTGTGAGGCGCCTCAGAACCCTTGTGAGGGAAAAGGAGAAAAGCACAGGTTCCCACCCACTATTTTGTACCTTTTCACCTTTTTAGACATAGTTTCTTATGACCCATGTGAAAGATTCCTTGTGCTATTGAGGAGGACTGAATAATCTGTCTTTTTCAACTCTGATTATAACTTCATCAGAAAGCTGAGATATTTTGCTCCAGATCCTCAGCTGGCAGGAGTCAGTAGCTACCCCACAGCTGGAGTGGAGCTAGTTTATCTTAACTTTTGGAAGCTCAATAGCACAATTTTTGGAAGGTATTTAAAGTTCTCTTTCTTAGTGCATTTTTCCCCAATTAATTTTTATTTGTTAGATTTTATTTGTCTTTTTCAAACGTTTTTTCTATTCTAAAATCCAATCTGCTTTACCAGTAAATGAAAATATCTATTCTCGCTGCAGCACTGTTTAAAAATGATACTTTGTTTTCAGTTAGAAACTATGCTAGTGGTTTTTATTTCTTTCCTTTTTCTTATTACTATTGATATCACAGCTGCTGAAATTTTTAACATACTTGTTTTTTTTAAAATAATTTGAATGATAAATAGAATTGGAAGTCTCCCAGACTGCTGTTCAGGAAATCTCACAATTTACAGTTTTCAATTCAATTTCCATTAGAGAGCACTGTGACATTCAGCACGGGGCACTCTGCAATATTCAAGCAGTGTGGGGAATTCCCTGGGGACAGTGCAATACGGTGAAGGGGGGCACCCACATGAGAGTGTTGTGGGACTGTGCCACTGGAAGAGGTGAACTTTCAGATGTATTACAAAAGCAAAAGTAAGCAAACTTTCTGCCCATTAATCCGGCTGTTGGAGCAGTGCTACTCGTGGAGCAGCTGGTGAAGCAGCGGGAGGTGAGCGTGCAGGTGAAGGCAGCAGTCAAGTTTGAGATGGTTTACAATACAGGGAGATGGCTGAACTGAAAAGAGCAATGCAAATATAGGTACTGCAGAAAATAAGACAAAACTGAGGTGAATAAGAGCATTTAACAGATAGGAAGCTACTGGGGCTAGACTAGAAAGTGTTTTGCTATGGGTGTTACCACTGCTACCAGCACCTAGTACTGCATGCAGTGGTTGCTGACAAAGGGAATCTCCTTATACAGAACAAGGTGCTGAGGGAGACAGAGCTGTTCAAAGGCATCTTTCAGGCCAGTGGTAAAACCTGGGGTACATCTCACTCTCCAAAAACTCTCCATTGCTGTAGACACAGAGCTTGAGCCTGAGCACTGGCATCAGCATTGGGACAGGGCACTGGGGAGCCATGTGTGGTTTTTGAGTTAGCTTGGACTATGATTTTAATCACACTTCTGGAGACCAAGATGAAGAGCGCTCAGCCCTTTTTGCTGATAGTGACCATACATTGTCTGAATAGCATCATGTCCTCACTCACCTGACACTGTCCCAGACAGCTGAATTCAGATATTGCCACATATTTTTAATTTAAGGAACAAAGTGGCAGGAAATGGAGGAGCAGAAAAGGAAAGAGTAGTGGCAAAACTGACAAGGTTTTGTGTGTGGCTGAAGGGCAAAGATGATACAGTAGGGAGAAACCCTGGAAAGGGGAGGGGAAGGGTGATTAGATAGCCTAATACATTTTTTTCTTCAGCATTTAATTTCCTTAGGAGTACATGCCGCATTTTATGTCAGTGACAGATAATGAAGGAGTCAAAAGATAATAAGCTCGGTATTCAGAGAAGATCCCAAGAAGTGGTATGTTACAGGGCTGTTTGGAAAGCTGAAATTCTCTGGTGATAGGAGATGGATGAGTTGGCTGAATGCCCCATGAGATTTTCCTCAGTCAATCTAAAATTAATTCTCCTTCATAATTAAAAAACATTTTATATTTTTAGGAACAGTTCTCTAAGTGTTTTTTTTTCTTTTTTTCCTTACTCCTTTTTACTGTGTATCAGAGCCAACCACTTTAATTGCTAGTTTGCCTGAGTTAGGATGAAAAAAATTCCCAGAATGTTCATGGCTGTCTGTCTTAGCTACTCATTTGATCTTGTGCCCATTGTGTAAGCCATCATGTATTTCTTTCTGCAATAGATCTTTAAGGCAGTGACCTGAAAGTATTAACTCACAGATAAGGAACTGTGACACACTCAGAAAATGCAGGTTTCCCAAGGTCCCGGGGTAGTGGGTGATGGACTAGGATTTTAAACTTCAACCTCTCATTTTTTGGACTGTTTTTCCTGCCTAGTAGTCCAGCACTGATATCTACATCAGGAGTTATGTAGGTGACACATGGAAAATGGCATTCAGTCCAGTGGAGCCCCACACAATGGGCCAAATGGAGTTTTCAAAAAGCTGATGCACTGGTTTGTGCCTGATCCTCCCACAGCTGTGGATAAAGCTCCCACTGGCTTCAGTTCAGATGGTTTCACTTCAGAAGACCTCTGGAAAAACCCTAAAGCAAATAAATTTTTCATTAAATTTTATTTTTTTTTTTATCATGCTTTGGTGGAAACTTCCTGTGTGGTAAACCCAAACCAGCTCACTGCCACCTCCCTCCTGTTTTTCACTCAGGCTGTTTAACTGAGAATATCCCAGTGCTGACCCCAGCCCACAGGCCAGCTTCTGTTTCTGCTAAAGGCACTGCAAGTCTGGCATCAGGAACAACAAAAGCAGCAGTGGCTGACCCTCATTTAAATTAGTTACAAACTGGAAGATGGAAACAGTAGTATATGTTGGCAGATTTCCTGGTGTTCCCAGACACTGGATCGCTGCAATTCATCTGAATTCCAGTTTGCCCCATAGGAATACAATGAGTCAATTAACCCTTTAAATAAATAAACTAATTCCAGAGCAATCACACAGCATTTGTTTCTGCATTTTATCAGTTACATAATAAAAATCTTCCTCTTGTCTTTCTGTTTCCTATTGCATTCTGTGCTTTGGATAAATACCACCAGAGCCTGCCAAGTCACAGTTGCAGAGTCCTACTGCAGAAAATGGAACCAGAGACACACACTGGGAGAAATCCACTTTAATGCAGTGCTTCAAATTGAATGCCTGCAGTGCTACACAGAATCACAGAATGGTTTGGTTGCAAGGAACCTTAAAAATCTTCTGGTTTCATGGCAAATTTAAAACTAAAATCCACACCTCATTAAAAATGAATCCTGATGAGTAAGTTAAGTAGAAGAAACATCAGTAATTTATGGTGATGAACTCAGCATTTTCCCAATCCCTTTTTATGTTGTGTCTGTCTTTGGAAGCCTGTAGCATGTTACAAATGAAGTGCCACAGATGAGCTAGAAATAAAAAGCTAGGAGGTTTTCCAGGGAGACAGAGAATAAATACAGAACCTCCACAAATGCAAACGCACATGCTCTGGACTGTTAAGAATTTTGAATCTCACAGTGTTTTATCTTCTCAGAATTTCCCAAGTGGCAAAATATATCCCTAGGAAAAGACATGACAGCAGACAAAAAGCAAAGACAACCACAAAAAGAAAAAAAAATTCAAATCAGAAAGCCTACTGTAATACAGTTCAGAATTACTTGTTCCCTGAACGATAAAGGAAAAGTAGTAGTCATGACAATGATCAATTTTGCTCGAGAAGGTTACCAATTTAACAGTGGGTAGACATTTTACAGATATCCTGCCTGAAATAGAACAGAGGGAATGAACCAAATGATTCGATTTCAAAGTGTGAATTAGCTTATGTAGTTTTTAACAGAGTGCTTTGGAATAGGGTCCAAAAAGCCTATTCCTATCCTTTTATGTTGGTGTTTGTCACTCTGTATGATTTCTTCTGTTGCCTAACATGGGCTAGCCTTAGACTTTTTATCCTACAGTAGTTACCAGATCAGATATCCTGTGTGTAACACTAGGAAGGACTTTTTTAGAAAGCCTACTAATGCTGATGACCCCTTTTATGTAGCTTTATTCCTGTTGCCTTCCTTTTTTGCATAAACACTTGGCAATATATCTTCTGCTGGTAAAGGACATTATGGAGTCAGGTGTTCCTTTGGAAAAAAACCTCTCTTCAATGACTATACTAGTTCTGTTACCTTGAATACAGTAAAAATCCCTAGAATATTAATATCATGAAGCTTGAATGAAGTAATTTCTTTGTTTAAAGTTCTCAGTTTTTTTCATTGTAAAATGCCTATTCTTTTATTCAGAGCCATAGCAGAGGAAGCTTTCCAAATGTGAAAGTCTCCTCTTCCTCTGTTTTAGGTAGTCATGTGCATTAAAGTATGCTGAAATCAAACCTCAGTCCATCTGCTTGTAGTCAGTAATTTCCAGGTGAGGCTGACATTGTTTCAGCAATCACTAAAAAGAAATGTTGAGGGCTGGAATAGAAAGTCATCATTGTCCATAGTAAAAAGCAATATGAAGTGTGTGGCAGGCAGTGGGGAAAGTTATAATGTGGCATAACCTTCTAGCTCTAGTGAATCCATGGTTTTAAAATAGCCAGTAGAACTAGTGATTTTTATTTCCAGGCTCATGCTGAAGGTTGATGTCTCTCTCGGGTAACAGGATTAAGAGACCAACAGTGTCATATTTTGGGGAGTAAAAAGTGCTCTCCTACTGCTACCTGAATGTTACTGTCCTGTACTGTTTTACTTTTGAGTTTGCTCTGGGAAACAGTGATGACTTGGTTTCACAAGGGTGGTTTCAACGAGGAAAGAAGGTCCCATGGTCATACACCTGCCAGGCTGTGTGTTCATGGCATCCATGCTGGTGACAGTGGAGATGTGCTGCCGTGTGTGGAAATGCTGCCAGGTCCTGCATTTATTCCTCAGGCATGCTCAAGTTCCTGCTTTGTAGAGGTCTACATCTGATATTACTTTAACAAAGTTGATATACTGCAAGGAAGGGAAGTTTGAGAAATTCTCACTAGAATAACATTGTCATACATCTAGTTATTGGTATAGGTCATAGGTTAGGATGACAAGTAAGATCTTCAGAGCAAAGTTTTGGCAAGATTCAAAGTGGACCTGTGAGATTAGAGAGCATTGAGAATATGGCTGTACACATTTTTTTTCCCTTATGTGTCTGTTAATTTCATTCACATAGGTTTAATGCTCTATCAACATTTTCTTTTTCTAACAGGATGTTGTTTGTAGACTATCAGTCATGATTATTACATAAAGATTTAAAGGTTTAGAGACAGGTCTATGAGAATGTTATTTCATTAAAATTTCTTGTGACCTAAATCAGGTGGAAAAGCTGAAATACTGGTTATTCTCTGGGCATAGTAGGAGGGGTTATAATGCCACCTTGGGAAGGGGTACAGAGGCACAGACTGGTGGCAAGCACAGTGGCAAGGATGACATTAATGTGAAGGTGAGTTAGTGGGGATGTCACATAGTTTTATCTACACAATTAATAGGTGAGGCAAAATGGTGCTTTTTAAAACTGGGTAAGTCAATTTGAGTTGTGTAGCATGGTTTGAAAAGCATCTTTGGTCATGTTATAAAAAGAAGCCTCAACCAACGGAAATTGCCTTGATAAGTTTTCTACTGATCAGATTCTACAGTCTGAAGAGCACAAATTTTTATGCCTTTAATGGAATTATTTTGACTTTAAAAAAATTCCTGTTCCTTTACAATGAAATTAAATTAATTTTTTATTTGTTTAGTTCTTTGCATAAGAGCAATTGGCACTTACTAATCACAAAAAATTAGTGAAAACCCATAGAGTCAAATGAAGTTGTAATGTGAAGAGAAAGAGAACTGGAAGATAAGAAGTTTCTTTAACACTTCAAGTGATATGATATGGAAGCATTTAGGCTAACAGGTTCTTAGTAAAGAAATTAAAGTCGTTTTACAGACCAATCCATGACAGCTGTATCATAACTAATACACAGAAAGAATGAAGCTGTTACCAGACATATAAAAGTTTAATTTTGTATCAACAGGTAAGAAACAGTGCTGGCTGTATTCTCAGTGCCTGACTAGAATGATAATAACAATTATTTCTCAGGGATTGTTTTACAGAGAATTTAAAGATGTATGGTATGTGTATCATATAATTGGCATCTGTATTGCCTCAGGACTGAATCAATGTAATCCAAGACTGCAGCTACATAAACTTCCCCTCTCCTACAAGGGAAAGTTTTCTTTGGGTGATGGCAGGCTGCAGAGCCATGATGGATTGCATAAATTTCTATTTAACTATTTTGAGGCTGAATTGAATAAGAAAGACTTCATTAATTTCAAGAATTTCAAGAGTATCTTTAAAATTTTATTCATTTTGGATTGGAAATGAAGAAGAAAAGAATTATGAAGAAAAATAGATATTCCACTGATTTCTGTATCACTCTGCTACAGAGAGTTGTTTTTATAGCAGTAATTTTGTTATTTATCTCAGATGCAGATTTACCAGATATCAGGACAGAAAAAGTGGGAAGAAAAATGTCCTTGGCACAGCCTTGTACAATCTTGTACAATCCTCAAGTGCCCCACGTCACTTGAGGCAGTAGCTGTCACAGCCCTACCCTTACTGCTGTCTCCTCATTATTGAAATAGCTGGAGAAAGCACAAGAATTCTGGATACACACCAGAAGGTATTTTCAAACTCTTCCTGTCTATTAGGGAAAACAATGGATTTTAAGAAGGCAATGAGGAAGGAATAGTTGAATAGGGTATGAATACCCAGTGCACAGTACAAATGGTTTAAAAAACATCCCTGAAACCTGGTGCCATGATAGCCCTTCTGCCACTGCCAGACATGCACTGTGACTTTCAAAGTTAGGATTTTCCTACTTTTACATGATGTCCACCAGCCTATTCTTTTTTGGTGCAATATTTTGTACTGCTGTTTTTCTTCCCCCATGTTGGTGCTCTTGTTCTGGCCCTGTCTGCAGCACCTTGGCTCCCACAGAGCCCAACACAGTATGCTTTGCTGTCTCTCCAGTTATCCTGACAAGAAGCTCCATCAATGCTGGCCATGTTTCATACTGAATCCTGCAAATACCTTTCATTGGGAGTTTACAGCACCCCTTGAGCCAAGCTTGCTTATGATATCTGTATTTAGGACCTGCGTCTCTCCCAGGCATGAATACCCTGATCTCTTGCTACTTCTAACTGCAGAAATCTTCTCTCCCTCACAACCCAGTTTCTCACATTTAGGTCTAAAAGTGACCTTGCCTGAGCTGGTGGGCCTGGGCAGCTCCACAAAGAGAAAGAGCAAACTTTTCTGGAGTTCTGGCATGACTGCACAAATTCAGCTGGTTGCAATGCTTCAGCTCTCCATTTCCCAGGAATAAGGAGGAGAATTAATCCAATCAATCCAAACAGATAATCACCACCATGCAAGCAGATATTGCCTTTAAACCCTTCCCCATCTACTCAATCTAATCCCCATATTCCTACTGACATAAAATAGACACTAGTCTCCTCCCAGGTCTGTCAGAATGGAGGAAGCATTCAGTGATGGGGATAAAGGTGGGAGCAGCACTTACAAGGTTTTTCTCCTTCCCTAAGAGGTATTACCCTGCATCATTAGGGATTGAGAATTGCTACTCTAAGATGAACTGCAATAATTCTGTCTTGATTATTGCCTCATTTAAGTTCCAACCTATCAATATCAACATATGGCTTAAACACCAGTAAAGCAGAACACAAACCCATGGATGACTTCATCTGTTGTACAAATGTTAGTGAAATAGAAACAAAAAAAATTTAGTGATGGACATCTCTGGAGAACATGTGTACTTTAAAGTCACTGTTATTCCAGTAGTATCTAAACTGCAAGAATAACAGTAAATTTGACTCATTAGGGGAGACAAAAGAGGCAGGTGACTACTCTGAATGTGGATTGCTGTATTTTCTCCTCTCTGGCTGCTGAAGGTTACCAGGCTGAATGATAGGAATTTTGAGGTCTTGGTATTTATTTTGCTCATTTCAGTCCATGACATCTCTGACTTATGTCTCAAATCTTAAGATTTGTAGAAAATCTTCATTATACTTAAAGGTGTTTCAGTTCAGTAGAGTCCTTGGCATAAGCAGTGTGTCAGATGTCAAATAAAAATTAAGAGAATAGTATTAAATGTTCCATGAAACCTCTGGAAAGCCAGATAAGACAATACTCAAAGGTAGGAGGAAAAGGCAAAATGCACAGCCTCTTTATGGTGGTTACATGATAACTCATCAATAACAGCCTTCTATGCATTCTTTGGTCCTTGACACAGTTTTTGCCCTGTGCTGTAAAATAATCCTGGAACTAACTCAGCTGTAATCTTAAATCAAAGAAGAACACTTGGGGGATGGGTAGGAGGACTAATAGTTCAACAAAAAAGAGTTCTACCAAAGAAAAAAATCCTCAACTTACATGAAGAATCAGCATGCACAGATATCTCCTTTGAGTCCAGAAGCACCTTGTTTAGATCTAGAATTTTTTTAATGTGAAAAGTACCAGTAACTTTTTACACAAAAACTTCTTAAAGGAACAGCCTTAAAAGATGGATGTGATCACTTGGACTCAGTAACAACCTTCCTAGGTCATAGAGTATTTTTAATTAACCTGATGTTCCAGTTATATTAATTACCCTTGTAGTTCCAGGTTAAGGCAATATTCACTGCTTCCCCACCTCAATTTAAAAGCAGTGATGCTTTGCACATTACACCACAGTGCTTCTGTTATTCCCATGGCTCAGGAACATATTGAAAAAAAATCTGTAAACATATGTTTAAACTGGAAAGTATTTTCAGATGAAAGACACTATGGAAGGGGAAAGTCCTCTCAGAAAAAGGAGAAAAACCCAAACCTAAAATGAAGTATCAGTGAGCCTTACCACTAAATGCAGCCTTTATAATTGCTTGCTGAATGAGAGCAGGGCGCTCCATCCTATATAAAGGGTGATGTGTGTGCACACCATTTGCCCATTATTTCTAAATAGAGAGTCTGAATGCAATTTGAGACCATCTGAGGCAAAAAGGAGAGTCAAAGGCTCAGATGACAGTCTGGGCTCAGCATAGCTGCCCTGGGTGGGGTTCCACACTAGCAGGGAGCTGCCAAGCACGATCACTGAGAGAGTAAACCACTTTGGGAAGTGATTCTTACATGCTTTCATAGGCCATACACTCTCTCATTAAATAGCACACTGAATTGTCCCTAGGCCAGTCCTAGAGAGTTAGTGGTTTGGTAGCCAGCCAGCATCTTGTTATAACCTTTCTGGCACAAACTAGTAATGTTTGTAACAAATACTATGGATGTGTTAACGTATGGAATTTGGAAACACTTGCTTAGAGGTCCCAAAAGACGATGAAATTCAGTACTCTCACAACTTACGTCATGAAGATCTTTCCCAAAAAAAAATATCATCAAGACTTGTACTCAATAAATAAACCAGAAAATTGCACGTTTGATTAATGCTGCGTAGTGTCTTTTTTTTTCCCAGATAGTGGGATATCCATAAGCAGGTCATGCGTGTCTCTTTTGTATATATGACAAATACTTTTCCTCTGGATTGATGATAAAAGTTTGCACTCATATGCCAAAATTCAAAGATTGTTGCTTAATAGCAATTTGTAATGTAAGTCACAGGCTGCTGTTTTTCTACATATTTTCCATAATTGCACGGATAAAGAAGAAATTCTGAAGTGGCTGTTTCGAGACAAAAAACAGGCTTCCTTTCAGTAGACAGATGCCTTACTGGACTCTGTGGTGTCCTTAGTGGAGCTCCAAAGGATCTGTACAGTGGTAAAATCCGTGCTAGGTCATGCAGCTGCATTCTAGTGCCTCTAGCTTGAAAACTTGATTTGGCAAATTATTGTAGATATGACTGAATTTGGGGGCTGTGCCCGTAAAGCACTTGTGACTCTCTGTTTCTCAAAAGAGAAGAGAACTTTCCTGAAATGAAAATGTGCTATAAAGCATTCCCTAAGATTCTTGGTACAGTAATTTCTCAAAAGTAGGAAGGACAATTACTCTCATGGTGTTTGGAGGCCACCATGGAAATTGGAGCCCAGCATGTTGTGAAAGAGTTGGGATTTGAGGTTTTGACTTTGATTTGACTGGAGAACTGGTTGGTGTCTAGCCTCATTGCAGCTTGTAAGAAAAGGCTCTACTGCCCCGAAGCCATGCTTTAGAAATAGTGCAAAAGGTATCCAGAGCATCATGATTCCTTCTGAGGCAGCTGGAGAGTTTCAGAAGGGCTCTGACGGATTTTTACAAATCACTCAAGGCTCATATAAAAGACATGGAAATGTGGTGGCATTTGGTAATATATATTAAAGATGCTGATTTATCCCACAGCAAAGGCAGACAGTTCTTTTTGTCATCCTATTAGTCAGTTATGGTTAATTATTTATATGATAGAACATTATATGGCTTTTTATGTCTCATGTATTTGGGGGTTTTTTGGGGTTATTTTTTTTGTTTGTTTTTGTTGTTTTTTTTTTCTGTTTTGGTTTTTTTGCTTGTTTGGTTTTTGTTTTTTAATTTCTGCTTGTAGAGGTCAGTAGATGCAATTATTTGTGTGGCTAATTCATGAGTCATTGTTTAAGAGATGGGGATGATGACTCACTTTGACAAAAGCTATTAATAGGTGCTCAGCACTATATTTTAAGGCCTTGGAAGAATCAGTCCCTTTTCCTTTCACAAGGAAATTTAATGTTGTAAGTCTTTTATTAGCTTAGTTGTTATGCCAGAAGCGCATCATTCACAGGATCGCCCTCTGTGAACAAGTTAACATAAGAACTTATAAATTCTTATATATAAGAATAAGAGAGTTTTAAATAAGAGCTGACTTACACAACACCTGCTGGAGGATACATGACCTAGTGATGGTGTCTGGGAACCATCTCCTCTCTCTTTCATTTTCTTTTCTTGTTTAGCCTTTTTCCCCTCCCACTGCGTTGCACATGGGCTGTTCATAGTCTCAGGCTGTGGTCATGTCTACTCAGAGTATGGACAAATGCAAGTGCCTCTTGGACCTGAGGGTGGGCAAGGCAGCTTTTGGCTGCTTGTGTCAGGAGTTTCATCAGTGAAACACTGCTGCTGAGATGATTCATTCTTTCTCCCTGTGAGATTTATTCACTTGGGATATGCTGTAAACTATGCTAGGATGAAGCAGAGATCAGTCTGGAATTCTCAGACGTTGAGCAAAGTCTTTGTTGGTCCATGTAGGTCTACTTTTTGGGCTCTTGTGTGCAGGGACTGGGTCCTGTGCTGGAGGAGAGTGCCTGTGACTGCAGTCCACTGGGACTGCACAGACCTGCATAAAAACTCATGCAGGAGGGACATCTGGCATTGGCCTTCTACACCTCTGCTTTGTGAAGGCCAGACCAACCTCAATATTAGCTCAGGTTTCTCAGAACCTCTCCAGCAAAGTGCTGCAACCTTCCAAACCCAGAGCATCTCTGTGAAGCTGCCTGGGCAGAAGTGCAGGCAGCAGCCAGCAGGAATGATCATTCCCCATGACATGGCACTGGGCAGAGGTCAGTGGGAGCATTGAGTCCAGTCCTGTCTTTCTCAGCACAAGAAAGGCATCAACCATGCAGAGTGAGTCCAAGGGAGGGGTCACCATGGTGGTGGGGGCTGGAGTGAGTGATGTAGAAGGAGAAGTTGAGGCAGCTGGTTTATTTTAGCCTGGAGAAGGAACAGCTGAAGAGAGGTCTCCTGGCTGCCTGGTAGTCTCTCCAGGCTACCTATTGGGAAGCCGTAGGGAAGATGAGTCCAGATTCTTATGAGAGATTCACAGTGAAAGGGCAAAAGGCAACAGACAGGGCTTGGAAGACAGGAAATTCCAGTTAGCTATTAAGAATTTTTTTTCACTGGAATAGCAGGAAAATGTGAAGCAGATTGGCTGGAGAAGTGCTGGAGTCTCCATCCTTGGAGATGCTCGGAACTCAAGAGGACAAGTCCAGAGTAAGCAGATTTAGTGCAGCAGATCTTGTAGGTATTGGATTAGAGTAACTACTCCAGTTCTTTCTACCCTTATTTTTTTTTTTTTTATTTCTATCATACATAATAGATCAGCACTGTCTCAAAACCAGCCCTGCACTGCATAGGCAAAGGTGTGTGACTACCACTCCTTTCCTTGTCAGAAGCATTGAATGAGTGGGAGTGGCAGAGCATTACAGTAGATCTACCCAAAATTTCTTAATGGAAAATCCTAAACTAGCAGACAAGTGGAACTCTAAAAGAAAAAGATCCCAAAAGAAAGATAAAGTATTTAAAATTGATC
Organism: Pyrgilauda ruficollis; assembly: GCF_017590135.1. NCBI lineage: Eukaryota > Metazoa > Chordata > Aves > Passeriformes > Passeridae > Pyrgilauda > Pyrgilauda ruficollis. Next base: position 9,909,153 of record NW_024508100.1, on the reverse strand, counting down.
AACATTTTGTATAATTCTGCATAGAACTTGCTAGTCTCAGCTTATGTTTCCTTTTTCTGCCCTTTTTAATTATGGAAAACAAACCCAAATTCTTGCATAAAAAAGGCTATGTGATGCAGGTGTAGAAATGTAGAAAAGTGAAATTATTAAAATTTATATTTTCTTTCATTTCTGCCCCTGGTTTAGGACCATTGTAATGTAATCTGATTTAGGACTTTGAGACATTGTCTAAGCCATCCTCTGAGGCTGATTTAGACTTTCAGCAAACGTTCTCTCTGGTAAGTTTTTGTCAGAAATCTGCACACAGTTTGCTAATTCTCTTCATGCCACAGTAAACTTCAGTAAAGTCAATAGCTACTCTGGCAGCAAAGTAGAAATGAAAGAGACTCTCTATTTTCGGAGCTCTAAAATAGCCACTGATCCATCCTTTGGAAAATACCGCTCTCAGGGGGGTCTGGTGAAGTGGTGTTGGGTTTTCCAAATGGACAGAGAAACAGACAACTGTATTCTTGAGCGTTTCATGCTGGCTTTCCATGAAGTGACAAGGATGGCTTCCCTGGAGGGCTGGCTAGCTATAGGGGTGAGATTAAATAGATGACTTTACCCCTCCTAAATTATGTGCCAGGGATTACTGCCTCTCCTCTGTCAGTGCCTGCTCACTGGAACCTCTGCTGGCACCGAGGGCTGCTTAGTGTGGTAGCAAGCCCTGCCACCAGGGTCCCCTGCCTCTCCAAAGTACGTATTAAAGGCAATCTTGAATCCGGAAGGGAAGAAGGAAGAGAGTGTAATGCTGTGCTGTTTCAGCTGCTAATTGTGCCCAGATTAGTTAATTAGATAATTAACATAAGAATGCTCTCTTTTCATATTAGAGCATCATACATTTACAATAGGGCTGTTCATAAGTAGAGTGCTATGCTGTGGGAAACACTAATTAATTTTGCAAATTTGGACCTTTAATTGCTAAAGTGCTGTGCTTTCTCAATGTTTGTTTTAGAGTAATGTTAACTGATTACTGCCTGTTTGGAGAAGTATTTATTCTCCCTGCCAGTTGGACACATTCCTCTTGCTGTGCGACCAGAATCCCAGTTTATTTGCAATATTAACTGCACTGCACTTCAGAGAAGCCTGCAAGAGATGAGATTGTCTATAAGCCCAGCTGACGTTGGACCCAAAAGCTGCAAAAGCAATGCAGCCCATCATTTCCAGTTAGGACACGTCCCAGTCATATATCTCTGGAGCCTGCATACTCAATTATTGGAACAACATTCATCCTGGCTTCAAAGCAAAATCTGGAAAAACTGCAGCTGGCAGATGCAACCACCTGCTTCCTTTGCAGCAGTTCTCAGAAAACATCAATCCATGTACCAGGCACTTTGCTGGCTCCCTAATGATCTCTGAGTCAATTTTCAGGGCCTTGTGCTGAGTTCTCAGAAGCACTTATGTGAGCTGGGGAAACATCAGCAATATCTGCAGGGTCTTGATGGTCTCCTTCTCAGACTCCAGCTTCTACCACCCCAAGAGGATTAGATCTATGGGCAACTCTGCAGCACCAGCACCATCCCCTCGGCTCAAGGAGTAATTCAGCAGTTATTTAACCAGAAAGAAAGTAAGCCTCAATGGGATTCTCTTGCCCAACAATTCTTACATTTGCTTGGGTAAAGGGAGACATGGGTTTGCTTCCTTTTCCATGGCTTCTTTATGCAACACATAAAAGGAAATTGGAGCAGAGTTCTTCTCTATCCCTTCCCCACCTAGCTAAGGTCATCAGCTGTGATCAGAATTCTTCTGTTGTGTATGTGGGCACAGCGCTCCCACCCTTGACTATCACAAGGAAACACAAAAATCTCTAAATTAGTGAAAGGTCTGTGTGTTCTCAGAAACACCTTGAGGTGAGATTTAAGACTTTTTTTTTCTTCTGGCTGACATCTGCAGTAGAGCTGTAGATGCTGGTCCAAAATGCTTACCACGTTGCACAGAGGCTTAGCTGCCTAGCTCAGGGATATTGAGACTAATCTGAACAGAAGATGTCAATGTTCAGAACTTTCTGAAACTTTTGGTGAGTGAGAGCTGACTCAACTGTATGAAAGCCTTACCTGTGACTAATCACTGGCTGAAAAGTTTCAAGTTAGCCACTCATTCAGCAAAACTGAGTCAGCAAAACTCAGATACCAAAGCTGAATACAGGGATGAGCTCTAAAGAAATGCTTTCAACCTTTTCCACTTGCTCAACTAATTTTTCCAGTAGCTTAACCAGCTTCAACAGTGGAAATAGAACAGAAAACAATAGAAACATATGCTGACTAGATGCATGTGAAGATATTTTTAATATGAGCTTGATCATTTTGAGAAAGGAGTGCAAATATTTCCACTGTGATATTGCTGTACCTTGAACCTTAGCAGCACTCCTGGAAGAAGGGGGAACAAGAAGAAAATATGTCATTAATTGTGGTACAAAGGATGTGGAAAAGGACCTTTAGTAGGGGAGGGGCTGTACGACAGTGAAAATTACATGATACATTTACTTGTTACTCATGTTTTGCTTTGAGCCTAAACTGCTGCAGTTTTTATTGCAGGCTTTAAGTTGCTGCAATCATTCATTGGGGCAACAATACCAAGCTGCCAATTTGAAAACAAGACTTTGTTCAGTAGCAGAAGAAAATGAGAAATTCAAGGGTAAGTCTGAAGATTACAAGGACTTTGAAAATCCTACCGAAAGTGAGCCTTTGAATTTAACTAAGAAAAGAAATTAAGGTACAGATTTTGCTGTCTGCCTGCTGAGTTAGTCCTATTGATTCCAGGTAGGCCACACATTATTAGATACCATAACAGGTTTTAGATAATTACAGTATTCATCCCTTGGGTAGTATACTTTCTAGGGTTTTATGTATTGAGTTTTATCCCCTAGATTATTTCTAGTGCTAGGAATTTTTGCAAGCATGAAAAGACTGGATGAAATGTTTCAAAGAAGCGTCTTCAATGCTTTTTTAGAGTACAATTATTTGGTCTTATATGCCTTGTTCATCCAGTAAGTTCTATTTTTTTTCTAAGCTTTATATTTCTGAACCAACAAGGTTTGCTCTGCTGAGGGGCAGGATATGGAACCTATATCCTTGTACCTGTCTCATTATATTCTGAAGATATGTCTACACCTAATAATAGAGTTTCTGAATGGCTGCTTTCTTCTGACTTTTCTTTTACATACAGTATTTTTCCTGAAGCAAAACCCTTCACTTATTCCAGCTCAGTGTTTACTGTGCCACCCAGTAATGTTTTCCAGTGTTTGTAAGCATTTTGGTTTTTTGAAAACATCCTCCATAATCTTTGGAAGCTTGTGCTGGTTGTGGTAAGGTCATCTTTACCCATGGAGGCCAGAAAGCAGCGATGTGCAGAAGACAGCCCTTCTGTTTGTGTAGCAGTTCCACTGGGCAGCAGCAGATGGGGGAGGTTTCTGCAGCTGGGGGAAGTTCAGCTGGATTTCAGTGCTGCAACATCTGCAGTATTCACTGCCTGGCTGCAGGAAGGCTTGAGGAGATGATCCAATCACCCAGTGCAAAACAAAAACTAAATAAACTATTTAGTGCAACACAACAGTATTCACTGCCTGGCTGCAGTAAGGCTTGAGGAGATGATATCTTCTCCCTCCTGCTTTCTCCCTCTGGTTCTTGCATGTACAAGCGTATGTGCACTCCTTGTTGAGACACAGTTCAGCTGCTGTATGTGCCAAAGCACCAGTCTTGTCTCTCCTGAGATTATTCATTTCTCATGTGCATAGGCCGTTTCATGTAGCAAACGATGCTACAAGGTGCCCTGTTTGTAGTAATGCTCACGGAGACACTTTTTGTGTTTCTCATCAAGGCTGCCCGTGCAAGAGAAGCAGAGAAAAAGCTGCTGCCTAACCAAGGCCATGTCTCACAGGGGAAACCTCTGTTCCTATTGATCTACAGGGTTTGGTTGTAAATTTTTTTCCCCTCCACAATTTTAATACTGCTGATAGCACTAGTGTGGACTAATTTTAGACTAACATTAGAAAAAAACAAAACCAACAGTTTTGCTGGTGTAGCTTAACTTTTGGGGAGGAATAGGCAGAAGCACAGCTCTATCAATAGGAGCTATATCACTGCAAAGAGAGTTTCTGGGAGGAATGTTTTCCACTTCTTGGTGTCAGTGAAACTTGAGTGGGAGTCCTGCAATTAGTGTGGGAGTATGGGGAAAGATGTAGCCATGGAATTAATAAGGTGTTAAGATGGAAAGCATGTTCTAGCAAAGGATTGTCAAAACTATTGATGACTGAAGGTGAAAATATAAGGCAACTCTGAGTTAATATTTTGGCAGAACATTTCTGTATAAGATGCAGGCTATTTATGGCAGCTTCTCAAGGAATTAGTGACCTTTGAAGTGGTGCTGAAGTGGCAGAAGCAGCAGAGTGACATTTGTTGTTTTCTGTAGTACTGATTCAGACACGCAATGTTGACTTTTTCGAGACATTCTCTTTCAATAGAGTTTACTCATTCACAAGAATGCCTGGGCAACTATATGTGTGTGTGTGTGTGTGTATGTGTATAAAAACATGGCAAAGGAATACTTTAAGTATTGTTTCCTAGCCAAATATTGAATATGCGTTAATTCTACTTTTTTAATTCCAGAAATTTTGTTGACTTGAGAGGGCTTTGACTCAGATGTTGAACCAATGGAGAGATGCCCACTTTGGTACAAATATGTTGATGGAAGAAGTTGCCATTCTCGTGTACTCATCACTGTCTTCAGTGGTGATTACTGTCACCAGCAATTTCCCTGTTAAAGTCACTTAAGCTATCTTAATTGATTTTTCCTGAAGTAAATTAGAGCGCTCTGACAGCCTGCTCTGCCAGCCCTCTGATGAAGGCTGCAGCCTCCAGAAGGGAGGTGATTGAACTGGCACTTATGGATCTATAAGAGGAAAGGAAAGATGGTTTTTGTCTGTGCCATATCAGATAACAATTCCTGAGAACTTTTCTTGGACTTTTAGATTTTTTTTTTAATTTTGTTGCTATTTCTAGATTATAAACAACATAATGCACCATGTCCATTGTGTTTTTTAATGCTATGTCCAGTTTTAACTATGGCAAAATTTTTTTTAATACCTGTCCTTTAGAAAATGCTGTGATGTTGAAATCAAAATGTCCTTCAAAACAGTATTGATTTGAATGACATCTGGCTGTGAAAAATGGCTTAAATAGAGTTGCTATAATGTGTTATGAATTTTCTGGAATGGAATAATGTAATTTATCATTTTAATGTTACTTTTTGAAGTTTGCTTTCATATTTGTGCTGAAAGAAAACATTTTGATTAAGCAGACAAGGATTGACCCAAAATGCCTTATTTTGATTAAGAAGCTTTAAGTAACAAAATGCTTTTGTGCTGATTTGTTGTTGGACCAACATTACAAATTGCAGAATTGCTATGAATCTGTAAAAATGTATCAGAGTAGGCACATGGTGTAGGTGACCTCTCTGGGAAATCCTGGGCTTCAAGTTTTAAGTTCCCAAAATGAGTGTGTTAAATTATCAGGATGGCCAGTTTGATAAAAATTCTTGTGTGGATCCTACTGTTGTGAGAGCAGTTTTATACTGTGATCTCACTGAAAGGGTTTATTTCTGCCCTAGCTTTATTGGCTCCATCAGTAACTTGAATAAGGGGGTCTACAAAAAAGTCAGAGGGATTTTTACAAGGGCATGCAGTGGTAAGATAAGAGGTGATGGCTTTAAAGTAGCAGAAATCAGATTTAGATTAGATAGAAGGAAGACATTTTTAACAATGAGGGTGATGAAGCACTGGAACAGGTTCCCCAGAGAGGGGGTAGATGCCTCATCCCTGGAAGTGTTCAAGGCCAGGGTGGATAGGGCTTAGAGCAACCTGTTCCAGTGGAAGATGTCCATGCCCATAGTGAGGTGTGGGAACTGGGGCCAACTAGGTCCTTAAAGTCCCTTCCAGCCCAAACCATTCTGATGGAGCTATGAATTAGCTCCATCAGTAAAATCCACTGATAAACCTCCCTATTGTGTGCAAAGCCTGTGCCTGAAGAAGAATGCAAAGTTTTATTCTGGTTCCATTTATTTGAGAGAAAATATAAAGTAATGCAGTTTTGGTCACCTTTTAGCTGCATTCTCTACTAACATATAAAGTGAAAGACAATAAAGCTGAGATGCAGTAAATTTTCTTTACAAAGAGACTGAAAGTAAATCCCATATTATTCCAAGTCCTCTGAAGGCACAAACTGCTGCTCTGAACATGTTGAACCCTTGTTTATTGTGAACTTCTCATGAAAGAGAAAGGAGTGTGGCACTGGGCATCCTGCTGTGCAGAAGGACAACACAAACGACTACAACACCGAGAAGACAAATGAGCATACAGAAGGGCGCATTAGTAATTGTGACCTCTCATTATTAGGCACTGTCCTATTCAGTACCATAATTTTGGTGGTAATTACTACTAATTGTTTTAATTTGTCCCTCCTGAGCTTTCTTAGAGTTCATAGCATGAGGTCAGTTTTTCTTGGCTGCCTTCAAATATGATAAATGTAAATTTTATTTTTATATTTGAGTCAGGACTTTGTAGAAGTGTCTTCTTCCTCTTTGTGCAAGTAGAGAAAAGAGGCAGTAGAAAATTCTAGAGGCTCCACTGCTTTGCTTTGATCCTTCTCTCAGAATTATTAAAGTGAAGCCTCTAAGTAAACAACTGTAAAAATTAAATCACTGCATGGAGCTTATAGGAACTGCAGGGTCTGCTGTAGCAGCTGTCTGACACTGTGGTGTTACCTTCATCCCCAGGTTAAGGCAGATGGAGCAGCAATTTCATCTGCACAGTGCTGAGCCAGGTCAAATGATTTCCATCCTGTGCCTGAGTGATGCAGAGCAGGGGCTGTGCAGGGCTCCTGTTCCCATTCCACTTCCCATTCCTGACTGGCATGGTGCTCCTCTCTGCCCACCTGGGTATGGGAGCTGGGAGAAGAACATCCACTTCCACCAGGGCATCAGCAGCAGCAACCTGCTGGGAATGAAGATGGATCCTTCATTCCTAGGTGTCCTTCTGTCAAGGTGAAAGGCTTTCTGAAATGCATTTCCATACAGGGAAAAAAAACCCCAAAAACAAAGGAAAAAAAAAAACCAAAAACCCAGATGGCAACTATATAAATTAACTAAGATGAGCAAAGCTGGCAAAGCAAGGCTTTCTGGCCTTTAATTTAATAATTCAGGGCCAGGGGGTGGGGGTCAAAAAGGAGCTAGATGAAGCTGCAGAAAACTTCTTAATCCTATTGGTAAGATTTTCTTTAAAGGAAGTTTAGAAAAATACTTTGGCTTTGTCTTTGTGTTTCTCTATCTTCTCAGTTAAATTGGATGTTTCTATGACATTCTTTTTCACTACAAAGTAACTTTAATTAGCTCTCCTATGGTGTAAGCCTTTCCAGCTTAAAAAAATACAGTTACATTAAATGTCCATGTTCTCAGGCTTGCAGCTGCCTGCACTTGTGAGGCAGTCATGGAAAAGGAAAAACACAAAATTGAGGTGGGAGGAAGGTTTTGATTTGGACTCTTCCTGGTGGGAACAAGACATTAAACAAATGTTCAGTTTCCAGATTTGGAAAAATTACTGAGTTTATTTTGCAGAGCTGCTTTAGAAGCAACTGAGTAAGAGCATGGTATCTCACCAATAGGTATTGCCTCTGAATTTTAGGAAAAGAAGCTGTAGACTATGACTTTGAAAAAGCCAAATAAAGGCCAAAAGCAGGTTTTGGCTTGCCAATTAGAAACAACTTCAATCTAAATGGAATGGAGTCCTTTGAGTTTTTGTTTCATGTTCTCTTTTCATTTGCTCTCTTTGAAAAAGAAATAAAGAAAATCCCTAAATCTGTAGACTGGCAGAAAAACAGCTTTTTCAGGGAAAGGACTGATATTAGCACATGTGGGTACTGCTGATTTCAGTAGGAGTGCTTGGTTCAAACAAGGACAAATTAATATCATCAGTTTTTATCTTTGGTGCAACTGGGAATTCCTGGCCATCTGATTATGGGCTGGCAACACTTTTATGGAAATTTATCAACTTGCTTTGAAGTTTTCTAAGCTTCCACTTGCATAGTGAACATATTGATAAGAGGTCTCATGGTACTGTGTTCACACATTAAAATTATGGGCATTGTCAGAGCAGTGAGCCTGCAGTTTAAAAATTGTGATAATATTGCTTCAACCTGAGCTCCTGCTTCTCACTGCATTAGGCCTTCCAGGAGACACTTTGCCTTTCCCAGGTATTTGACAGCTGCTGTCAAGGTCAGAGCTGTACTGAATATTCTTTCATGGAAGGTATCCACAGACAAGCCCAGTTCTAAAACACAGCAAGGGGTAGACTTTGGCATTTATACATAATTTTCAAGAATCCTGTGTTCCACAACAGGTTTCTCTTGCCTTAGAGACAATATGCTTCCAAATTTCCTGAAAGCTTACTTTTATAATCATGTAGTAAAACCAGAAATTTCCCAGAGCAGAGAGTTTACTTCTTCATTTAATGGTTGCTGCCTCCTAAATCAACATTTTTTTTATAGAGGAGGACACACAAATGCCTGGAGTATGGAAGGATTCACAGCTGTTCAATAGGATGGGGATATTAGTAGTAACATACATACAGAAAATAGAGGCTATTGTATGAAACAGACAACATGAACTTTAGTGCTATTGGCAAATGATTTTTTGGAGGCAAAACACAGAGCCTTCCTAAACCAACACAGATATTGGCATCTGACTCCATTAATGTCCCAGAAGTATCCCACTAATTTACTGTGACATAGCTATTCCTACTTTCCTGATTCTAAACTACATCTTTCATTGCCTAATTAACCAAAACTCTGTGAGAATGAACAAACACATCATTTTGCTGAAGTCTGCCCAGCTGTCATCTGCAACTCCTAACCCAAGTAAACCTGAGTTAGGGCAAATTCTGAGTTGTTTTTTAGGATAAATCTCACCAGAATGGAAATAAGCATCTCATTCTAAGTTAGGGTCAGTCTGGTGTGTTCTGTACTGGGTTTAAAAATTTTTGGGCAGAAGGATTTCTTTTTCTTGCCTTTGAATGTGCTCCTGAGGCACTACATGGGAACACCTGTGTCTCAAGAAAGCACCTGTAGAGGCAGGCACAGGCTGCTGGCAGCACCTGCTTGCCCTTGGGACCACAGCAGGCAGTGCTGACCACGGGGATGGGCAATCTGTACCAAATACTGATGGGGTCATAAACCCAAAACAACGCACAACACACAGCTGGGAGGAGAAAAAAATGCCTTTGTTGTTACTGCCCTATCCAAACATACTGGCTTGGATTTTGGGTTATGCCTTGGCTGCTGTGCTTTGTAGCCGAGGAAGACACTAGGCAAGAGATGATGTTAAGCTATCTTTAGGCCCCATCAGTTCTGCCTGGCTGATCCCTCTTCCAGCATTAGACCAGTGTCAAGAAATCCTGATTTCCTGCTCATCCTGGCCCTGGAGAGCAGTTCTGGGAACTGTAATCTGCTCTACTGTGGGCAGAGGGCCAGCCCAGACATTGGCAGGATGTGCACAGCTGCGCCTCCAGCAGCAACTCATGTGGCAGGACTGGAGCAGGGAAAAGCAGTGCTGAGGGTACGGGGGACACACAGGGAACTGGTGGGGGTGTTTGGGCTCTCCCTCTCAGGGGACAACATGCCATCATTCTACTTCACAGCACAGGGCACCATCCTGCTCCCCCACGGCCAAGCCTTCCTTTGTTGGGTGCTGCCATGATACCTTTTCTGCCAAATTTTGTCCCCAGTCTCAGCTGCAGCATATGTGGAGGCTCTCTCCAGTGTTCCCAGGATGTGCTGGGACCAGGCCTGCCATGGTTCAGGGCTTGATTTCAGGGTTTGGTTCTGTTCTGCTGTCGGAATCATGGAAAGCTGCTGGGGAGAAGAACGAGAGGTTGCTTATCATTTTTCAGTTGACAGTTTTCAGATTTCTCTTTGTACATTTAAAGAGTAAACCCACTGTGATAGAGACTATTGTTATTCATCCAAAAATGTGGAAATGGTACATCTTTGTTTAATTGAAAAAAACCACCAACATTTATATCTTGAAATATTCATCAGCTGCTCAATGAGACAGCTATCAGCATGGCTTTATTTCCAAGAAGAAATTAAATACTTCATCCTAGAAAAATCCTGTAAGCCTGTTTACTGCTATTTTATACATAGATAAAGAAAATAACTTCTGATTGTCTTTAGATTATCCCAGTTGACAGTATACCAATGAACATGTTGTTATCAGATTATGAATGTTGCTATTTTTATGAGTCTTGCAGTCCTGTTTTTGCCAACCAGCACTGTCTGTATCTCGGCCGACATCTCTGCATTAGCTCTGTGCCTTCCTTACCAGCACAGCATGCAAAGTTTTGTGTGCCTTTGCTACAGCAGCCATTAGCAGCTCTATTGCCTATATGAAATGATACTCTGGGATGTACTTCTTTACTCTGCTGCAGTGATATCTGCACAGGATGACTACTTGGAGAAAAAGAACCATGTCAAAAAGAAAGAAGCAGCTTCAGAAAGTTGTGGGAAAGTGCTACTTTGCTCTCAGCAAAGAATGAGTTTAAAATATCTAACTGCTCCATGCTGAATACATGATAGGACTGCTTCTGGAGAGGAAAAACTATTTAGTCCTTGCAGTGGATATACAAGCCCTTCAGGCAAGCAGACAGCTTATGGACCTGACTCTGAGGAACCAAAAACACCCTAGCAATCCCATAGAAGATTTCTGTAAGGTTTTCCATATTTTTGGAGTACACAGTCTCAACTATCCATCTGGTATGAAGAGAGATTGAACCCACAATTCAGAATACAACAGAAACATCAAAGTTTTTCAGATATTAAAAAAATATATAAGCAGATAGATATCTATATATGTAGATACATAAAATTTTTAAATATACGTTTAAAAAAATCCATGCAACCCCAGCCAGCATTTCAAGTAGGTTGTCCATCTTGACATTTGAGCTTATGAACACTGTGTTTTACAGAACATCAGACCCCCATCTCCCTGCATCAACCCCTGCTTTGGTCTTTTGCCAGGATGGCAACATTTAGAAATTTCGCAGCTGGCTTTCCCCATGTTATGTGAAACATTTTGCATTTGAAGAAAGAAATTATCTTGACGTCACTGGGATATAAAACAAAAGTGGCATCCATGTTGCTGGTATGGGTGGAAAGGAAATATTATTTGGAGTCAAGAAGTGAGGGAGAGAACGGAGGGGAAGAGCTTGTATCAGGCACCGACTGCATTACAAAGGCATTAGTGACAGGTGGGGACAGCACGCACAGAAAGAGAAAGAATATAAAATAGCTACTCACTGGTTTTACCACAAAGGCCAGGCCTTGGCAGTTTCTGCTACTGAAGAGAATTAGACAGAAACAGTCTCCCCAAGCATCCTATGATGCCATCTGGCTTATTACAGAGGAAATCCCCATTGGCAGTCTGGGTTTTTTTCCCTTCTTTTTCTTCACAACAACCTGAATGAGTGCCAAGATTATTTCTCTCTCTCATGTTCCTTCTCTTTGGCATCGAAACATCATTCTGTAGAAAAGGGAAATATGCACTGCATTGGCTCAGATGAAGGCAGCAATTTAAGGAATAGGAGCCTGTGCAAGCTTTGAGATGGAAGCAGGGCTGATAAAGGAGATTAAACAAACTGAGACCCTTTTGATGAACAAACTGAACCATCTTGATCCTGAAAAAGTAGAGATATAGTCGATAGCTCTGATATACTGTCTGTGCTTGCCAGGAGAGCTATCTATTTCCATTATTAGCCAAAAGGATGATGTAGACAATGAAAGTGAGTCACCAAATAGGAGTTCAGGTGAGATGAAGGTAGCAGGGGCAGGGAGCACCTCTTTATTACAATTCTTCAAATCACCCACTGCGGGTAATTACTTTGTCACCTCCTTGTCCTTTCTGCAAGGTTTCCTTTCCTGAGATTAGCAATGTGCATGCACAACAGTGGTCTGTATCTGACAGACAAAGAGACACAAGTAGTGTGGTTAGTTTTAATTATTTTCCAGTGAAACATCCACATTAGATGCAGAATGGAGCTGATTTAAATTACAGCTTGCCTGAAAACTGTGATTGACCTGCAAAAAGGTCCTACCATGTTTAAAAAGATGATTATACTGGAGGAAAATGTTGAATATTTTGCCAGACACTGAATATTAATTCTTATCCTAAATACCTAGTTTTGTGTATGTGTGTAGTAACACATGCATATACACGGAGCTAGATTTTGTATATATTTTTTTATTTTTTAAATATCCCTTTTTCTATGTAAATAACTTGTTTTATGAGTTCCCCATAATCTCAGTAATCTTTTCATTGCAGAAATCTTTGCAATGAAGAGCAGCTGTTTTTTTTTTTTTGCAACATAATAATTTTCATGTCATCTTGAAATGTTAGTGAATATTTTTTTAAATAATCTAGTGTACATATGGGATGTGTATATGTCCTGTGTGGAAGTCTGTCCCTTATTTTCACACTGTGGTGAGGTAGGACACTTGCTCAGTTCTGGCCCTGATATGATGCACCTTTCTTCAATCTTTGTTATTTCCACATCATATTTATCTCCTCTCCTTCTGGATATAGTCCCTCTCCTTCTGGATTTTGTCCAGTCATAAAACTAGAGATCTGTCTCTCAGCCATGCTACTTTTTAAGACTGTAGTTCAATTGCATTATCGTTGTGTTTTCTTCCTTCTTTCCTGCAGTAAAAAAGCCACTGAAGTATTTGCTTTGAAAATATAGAGCTTGTTCAAAGTGGTTATGTTGTGGGTAAAATGACCTATTGATACCAAGCCATCTGGGGAAAGGGTGTTTTACAAACATAGGAAAAAAGCATTGCACTCAGCAGGTTTGGGAGAATGGTATCAGATGTCTGCAAAGCCGCTGTTCTTATGTTAACACTCGTGCTTCCTGGCTTTGAAGTGTACTGTAAGTGCATGAAGTGCATTGCCTACAGTCTAGGGGGTTTTTGCACTTTCTATTTCCCAGTGAAAGTTTCTATTATTCCTTTTATCATGTAACAGCCATATCTAAATTCAGGAAATATTATCAACAGCTCCAGGAAGAAAAATCTTAATTCTGTCACAGAAAAAGGGAATAAAGGTTAAAATAGGTACTCTCAGGTATTACCAGAAGCATCCTACTGCTAAAAGAAAAAAAAAAAAAAGTAGTAGAAAAGAGAAGAAATTAAAAAGGGAATTTAGTGTTGGGTGTGAATAAGGAAAGGTGAGTTATGCTGTTTACTGACAGATTTTGGTTTTGACATAACATCCATATATTTTGTTTATTAAGAGTGTTTTCTACTGTTATAAAAGCTTCTGGCAGTGGATTTTAGCTCTTCCCTGAGATACTTCACCTGTCTGCGAGAGGACCTGGCTGTAGGCACACAACAAATACCTGGGGTGCACTGAGTCACTGAGTGGTACCTCTGTGCAAGCCATTCACCACTCCCTGCAGAACTGAGAGAAACCTAAAACTGTTCACAGCCAGAGACACTGAGGTCAGGATGCAGAGGTGTCTTGGAGGATGTGCCCTTTATGGCCTCTATGCAGGATAACCTCACTGTGCAGGGACTGACATCTCCTTACAGAAAACTGTACTTTGCAAATCTCAGCAAACTGTGGTTTGATGATCTCAGCAAATAATGGCTTTGTCTGCAGTGCTGGTTCTCCCCCTCCATGTGTGGATCCTGCTGCCAGGTGAAGTGGTATTGGCTGCCCTGGGTTTGTGCTGCTCAGGGCCAGACACTGCATGGCCAGGAGTGCAGCTGTAGGGCATGGAAAGGAGGAAGTGTGGGCAGAGAGCACTGGGAAAAGACCAGAGAGTTGGGAAAAAAAATTTCTGCAGCCTGGCCATCGATCTTTATGTGGGCGGCCTCTGAAAGCGACTGTTTCACTAGACTTCATCCTAATTTTTTCCAAAGGGAAATTTCCCAGGCAGAGCTTCTGAGCAACTCCCCACTGATGAAACGGGGGATCAGTCACCAAGACCTGGGAGCCAGTGGGGAGCTGGATTTGTAGATGGTAGAACTGTACCTAGTAGTAATAAAGGCTCAAGATCTTTATTAAAGGTTTGCTACTGTTTGATCACTGCTAGTCAATACACCGGCCTTTATCTGAGTAACCCTTTCCAGGAAATTTGAAAAATGACAAAATAAAATAGCCAGCATCTAACCTGACAAACTGTAAGTCCAAAGCTAACCCAGGAGTTAGCTTATTCAAATCTAATGAACTGCCTCATTGTTTGAACAGTGCTGATAAGTTTTTGATAAAAGACCTTGTATTATTGCTTTTACGCAGTTATATCGTCCTTGCAAAAGACAAATTGCCCAAAACAGAGGACAAATGTACTTCCTTAGAAGTCTTTTTACAGAAAATATATACAAAATTAATGAAATAAATGAAAAAGAAACACATAATAAACAAAAGAGTGACATTTATGTGCAAGAGACATATAAAAATTGCCTTTGCAATAGAAAAGACATCTTGATTGTGAAATTGGCTACTGTTGGAATAGCACAATTTTAGTAATCTCTCTATCCCAAGCACAATATTTTATTCTTATTTTCCTTCAAATCCATCACTCAGTTTACTCAACTATAGGAGCTTTTGCCAACAAACATTGTACTGACTGTATCAGTAATTTATATCTGATAAGAAATGAAAATATTCATGGATTTCTGCAAACTGTGTGCTGGAAGTGTGGCACAGAATGATGAATAGCCCTGACTATCTGAAGGTATTTGTGTCTTCCATTATCTTTAAAAAGACAGATTTTGAAAACACGTGACATCTAAATTTTTTACTTTGTTATAGTAGTCTTAAGTAGTGCAGTTCTTCTCTAGGAAATGAGAAAATATTCAGACACCAGCAGCACCACAAACCCATTCCCCCTATTCTCCTCTCCTGCGGACTAGGAGGTCTTCTGGTTACTGTGTGTAGCCTTTGGAATTTGTGAGTCTGAGATGTTCATTCAAATACTGGGCCTGGAAAACAGGTATTTGGAGAAATTAGGGGACTGCCTGGTCACTAGGGTTCTCCTTTCCCCAGAACAGACATGTATACCTTGATCACATGTGTCAGTCACCCACGCCACAGCCAAACCCCCTTGCAAGCTGTGCTAGCTGCATCGCCTTCTCTGCCCACATACAAATACTGAATGTCATGGTTTAGCCTGCTGTACAGAAGAATTTGCACTGGAATAGGGCAGGGCAGAATGCATTTGGTCACTTTGAAATCATGGACAGTTCCTTTTTTTTATTCTCAGGTAAAATAAAAAGGACATGCATTGTACAACTAAAGGCAGGATGTTGACAGAGGATGGATGATACCAAGATTTGAGCTGTGGCTGGGTCCTTACCTGCACTGCTTACCCAGAAGCACAGAAAGCACCAAAGGTAGACCAGCTCTTGCTTCCTCCTGCAAATCCATCTGGCTGTGGCAAACCCACCCTTGATGCTTGTTCAACTGCTGCTGAATGGGGAGTTTCAGGACAGTTCTTATCTTTCTGAGTGCAATCACATTAAGAATAGTTCAGCTCTTTCTCAGCACTCTGTGTCCAAATATTTTGTATGTACTGTAGCTTAGCAATGCCTCCCAGGAAATATTACTCTGTCAGAAGGAAAACAATTGCTTAGCTTGAAAGAAGTGTAATTATTTAAGGCATGCACAAATGTTTTTGGCTGCGTGGTGCCGTAACATTATTAACTGCAGTGGAAAAGCTAGCTAGCTTTTTTTTTAGAAACTATATTACCATTGTCCTAAAATGCAAAATTGCTGTAAGTCCTATTCTGACCAGAATTCCACATTTGCTCTAGATAGTAGATTGGATTTCAGAGCAGGATTGAGTAAATAAGTCATATTAAAATGACAAAATGGGTAAATAGAATATAATGTGAAATGAAATGTAAATTGGATTTAGGCAAACACTTTTATACAGACCTCCCGTCAAACCCTATCAGACTGCTTCAAATTCCTACTGTGATTTCTGCTCACAGTTCTATTACATGTTGCCACTCAAGGGCATTTGATGTTTTCTCTCTCTGGAAATTCATTTGCATTTAAATGATTTGAAATAATCATAAAAGCCAAGTGCTATGAAGTTTGAAATTAGTTACTGTCTATAAATTGCGATGCCATTAAAAGATGATTTTGAAGAGCTTTGCTGTCTCAAATGTATGCAGATTAAAATCTAACAAAGTACACCTTGTTACAAAACTGTAAAGAATGGTGTGACATGGACTTAAATTGATTTATTCTCCTACTAGTGCCTATAAACTTTACATACTTGGGTTTCTTCTGAAAGTGGAAAAAAACCCTTTCATTTGCCTGCTGAATCTGAGCCAAATTCTGTTCTCAGATGGGGTTTCATTGGGTGTATCTGACACCAGCGCTTGGCCCTCAGAGTTTAATCTATACGGTCTATTAAATTTCTGGAAATGCTGTATGAATACTTGGGTCTCATAATTTTTTTATGGAAGGAATAAAGGAGTGGGATCAGGAACAATGGAGGCCATTTACAGTTGGCAGTATGCGTATGCCCATTTACCTGTATCTGTTCAGTTTCCCCCTCTCCCTTGAATTCCAATGTTCTCCTGGTAGGTGTTTCTCAAGGATCCTCTCTGCGAGGCAGCTGGTGCTCCTGGTATGTCACCCTGGAGCCAGCCTGGCCTTCTTACCTGTGGAAAGTTAAACCCTAGTTAGGAGCACAAATACATTTTGAAATACTGAAGCCCCTTGTGAAAGAGAGCACTTTTCTCCATTCACCTCCAGAAGAGCTTAGGCAAAATAGAGCTGTCACCTCATAAACTCGTCTTCTGCCTCCCCTCCCCTAGCACTATTCCACTTTTAGCCTATTCCTGCTCCCTGCCTGTGAGACCTTGTAGCAGTATACTGCCTAACAGAAATTCCTACTCTCTCTTTGTTTATACCATGGGGATATTATAACTTTACGTTTTTGGATACAAAGAGTACATTCCAAATATATTTTCCCATCCCCAAATAATTTTAAATTCACTTAACCACAAATATATGTACAATTATGTCTAGTTGTATAACTTGATCTTATGATGTTTGTAACAAGGAAAGTGAAGTTGCCTTGGTTTATAGGTCTCAGAACCCAGGGATGGAATTACCTCTTTATAAACATATTTATATGTGGATTTTTTATTATTCAAAAGAAAGAATGAAGTGTGTAGAACATGTCTTAAAGGGCAAGAAAAGGTTTTGATTTTATAAATCCAGTCTAGTGGTTCAAAAATTTCTGATATTGTTTCTTTGAAGATAAAATTAGCTGTACAATTCTTACAGTCTCTAGTACAATGAAAAGTTCTATACTTGTTTGTGTATGAGTCATAAAGCAAAGCAGCTGTCTTAGCCACCTCTTTAATAAGCAACTTTTTTTTGTCTGAAATTGTCTCAATGGTTAGTGCAAACTGTCAGATAATCCTTCCTGATCAATCCTTAATGCAAATTCAGTCTATGCACACTAGCATGGGGACAATACCTGGTCTCTCAGGTAGGATTTATGGTTGCTGCAGGGTCAGATTACTGGTGGGGATTGGGGGAAGTGAGACAGGAGTGAAATGCTAAGTTTTATACATTATTGTTACTCTAGCATGCACAGGCCTCTGATGTCAGTGTTCTGGTCGAGTCCTGACTGCCTTATTGGAAGGAAAATCCTTATAGATTCACTGTGCAGCTCAGGCTAAACATCCCCAAATAAAGGATGAGTCTGTTCAGTTCTCATCATTCCTTGGAAAATCAGTTGGAGGACAATGGATTTTGCATAGGAAATGAGAGGTGGGCTATTTGCCCTGGACAGGTTTTCATTGCAAAAGTAATTTTGGCTTCTACACAGCTTTTGCTGTAAACCCCCTTGCCTGAATTATTGATCCAAGAGCAAGCATTCTTTCAGTCCCAGATGGTTTCATCTGAGCAGAACTACAGACTACCAGCATCTTTCTTTCATTGAAATGACCTGGCCACAAACATCTACTTCAGTCACTTTCCACAGTCTGCTTCAGGAGCTTGGAACAGGAAAATTTTGTCCATATCCATGGAGGGAGAACCCTGGAGCAGCAGCACTGAGAAACTGGGGATAGTCCCTGGAAGTCTGATCAGTGCCTGAAGGTGTGAGAAAGTGCTGAGATACAGCAGCCATTTGGACAGGGATGAAGGATGCACCTATCCACTGCTGAACTGATCCAAGTGGTTACCCCAGGCGCCTGCTTTTCTCTCATGAGAGAAAAAAATGCTCTTGAGAACAGTGGACAGTCTGTCTTTCAGTGGGAAATCCTTTTTAGCACACTCTATAGAAAAGTTGGAAGAGCTTTCGTTTGAGCACAGTCCTCCATCACAGCAGGGTTTACTTAAATAAATTAAAAGCTTATGAAAATACCGTGTTTTTTTTTTTTTTTGGATGCCTCTTTTACATATGTCCTTTTAAGAAAGACATAGAATAAATGAGCTATGGTCATTGATTCTGTCCTGCTTTTAATCATTATTCACAGACCACTGAAGAAAGTTTTGCAAATCATGTGGCTTTGAGAACTCTTACTACTCAAAACAAGACCTGGCAAAACCGATAAAAAATTACTCATAACTGCAGATGAAATTGTGGCAGGAGATTTAACTGAAAAATAGAACATTTTCTGAACTCAGGGCAAAACAATATCTCCCAGAACATATTGCAATCTGATCTCTGCAGATGTTATTGAAATAATGCGGAGTTTGATAAAAATACATAAATTATACTTTATTGTTATGGATTATAAAATATGTTCTGAAAGGAATGGTAAGCACAGCAGGCATTTTGCTTTATCTAGTTTGACAGCACTTCTTTGCCATTAAATGAGGAGGCATAACTTAATATGTGCAAAAGGCAGAGAAGGAAAGGGCCTAGACTGAAAACTTTCCAAAGATAGGACTATCTACTTGTGTGCTTACACAGTGCTTAGCACAGAGACCCTTGAGTGTTCAGCATTCTCCCTGGTACAGACACTAACATAAATAGCAGGGGAAATGTTCTTCTTTGTTCAAAAATGATAATGTTTTCTTTGTATTTTCAAAGCCTCATGTTTTTGAACGGAGCTTAAGAGCCTTTTTGGTTTCATCTGCCATTTTTTCCTAACCACTCCCTACAGGCATTTTTCAGCTCTGCTTTGACCTATGCTAAGGAACATAAAGTTTTGGCTCCCCAAACCTGTGTAAGCTCAATATTGCAGCTCAGACTTGTCATTGCACAAGATAGGTTTGAGGGCCAGAACTGCAGCACTGAATTTAAAACAGTGGGAGGTAACCCCATCTCCTACTACTGCAATGACATTTTTAGTTTTAGGGGTTTTTCCCCTCAGGCAATCATTTCTAAATGTTCTGGAGTAGAAACTAACATATGGGATTTCTTTAAAAAGATACAAACCACAGCTTAGGGTTTCAGTATGACTTTTTTTCTACCAGAAGGTAGGTAATTAATGATTCAATGTGCAGCCACCATACACTGCGATTTAAGCTTCTGGAAATCTCATTTGTAACCATAAGAATGCAAAGGGACACAAAAAGCTTGATTTGTTTTTGTGGCTTTCCTGAGTTAAAATTAAACCTATTACCAAGAGCTGACAATGCAATATTGTTGCATTAAAGCCATGTTTAATACTTTTTCATGCATAATGTTTCCTGTGAATAACGACCTATAGAATTTGTGGTATTTTTTGAAGGCAGAGGTTTAAGTTATTATTCTGCTGTTGTAATATCTGTTTGTAGCCACAGATGCTGTGCCTACTGCTTGTATATTGTCTCTACTGCCTGCAGTTTGCTACCCTGCTCACTGCTGTTAATAGGAATATTAGGCATTCACTAGACAATACAGTTCCTTTTAGTTATCCAGCAGGAGACTGAATTTTGTGAACATTCTGATTGTGTCCCGGATTTATCTTTCTATAACTCAGCTCTCTTTGTAGCCGGTGGGTTGCTTGTTGCACCTCCATTCCTCTCATTCATTTTTTAAGTTGCTCTGTTATAAATTTCCCAGCTCCCATTTAGTCAGCTGTAAACAGGAGGCAACTGCTCCAGAGGAAAGTAGTTGTGTAATTAATACATTTATTTAGATTTGTTTAATATAAACAGGAGAATAAATTTAAATAAAGGTGAAATACTTGGTTTCCTCCCTGGAACTCGCTTAATGCAGTGGAGAAGTGTACTGGGGCAAAGAGTTATCCTTCCTTGCAGAGACAAGAGCCCTGTGCCTCTTTTTGCACTGCCTCCAAGGAATGAAATGGCCTCCAAGAGCACGGCACTAGTCAGAAAACCAGTAATAGTATAAGTCTAGAAATCATTTAACAATGTGCTTAACTTTAAGCATTTTTTTTCAGTCCCACCAGCCTCAAAAGGATTTAACAAGGCACTTAACATCCTCTCTGAACAAGGATACTTTCCTGGAGCTGGCCTTAACAAGGGCACTCGCTACTTCCTTTTATTGTGCAGTCTAATGCTCTTTGAGTTCTACCTCTCCTGCACCACCTCTGAGGAGCTGCCTCTGCCCTAGGCAGGAAAAGGATAAAGGCAAAGGGTTGAGGAATCCATTGTCATCATACTTTTGCATGCCATCCTGGTCATCCCATGGCTGATGGCTTCTCTCCTTCATCCACCCTTGGATCTTGCCCAGTAAAGGACGTGGAAGGTCACACTTGGGGTCCCAGCACAGGCACCAGAGACTGACCACGCACCACATACCTCTGAAAAAATGAAACAAGTGCAGGGAGGGGTCACTCAAAAGGCAAGGCAGAATTGCTAACTGCTTTCTTGCTTGATTTCGGCCAGTTTGTCCACTTTTAATTATGCTTCTACTGGTGATTTAAATTGTAACACTGGCAATATTTTCTCGGGATCTTTGCTTTGGGGGAAAGTAAGCAGAAGAGTGAACACTGATTAAGGGAAATGAAAGCAAATCTGTTCACTGATAATATATGTGGCAACACTGAGACAGGTAAATGGTACTTAGGGATTGCTCTCTGCTCATGTTTATGATGTTCAATATATTTGTGCATTTCTCATTTACTGCCCAGGCAAAGTTTGCATTTCCAAATTACAGATGTATCATGATAATTTTGGTCACAACAAGGTTACAAATTCTTTCATTCTGCAGACCTACCATTTAGTACTTCTGAATGGGATTTTACTGGTCTCTGTTCTTGTTGGACAATATACTAAAATTCAGATTAAAGGTAAATGCATTCTTTATGCACTGGATTTTTTCATAGCTTCTTCCTCAGAGAGGCTTTTCCTCATTTCATCTTGAAAGGTCATTTTAGGAACTAAAAAGCCCTGTTGCCAACTTTTTAAATAATTATGATCTCCAATAAAATGCCATCTATTTTTAACATTGTACTTTTTAATGTGTCTTTAAAAAAGACACAAGTAGATGACTTTCTCCATGAATAATGTATCACTTCAGAAACTTTGAATGCTATGACATAAATTATCAACTACTTTCCTACTGTTTGCTGATAAAGTGGGGGTGTTTTCCACACACTTTGTAGTCAGATCATGTTTGGAGTCAGCTTCATTTTGTTGCTGTATTTGAATGATGACATTTCATCATAGTTTATGCCACTTAATAGCATAAAATGTCAGAAGGAAATTATCATAACACTTCTGCAGGTGATAAGTATTCCCTGCCTCTACCCTGTGAAGTAAACCATATAAAGTAAAAACTTTTACTAAAATAAAAGCACTCTGTAAAGTAAAAGCAGACACCATGGCAAAGGAACTGGGAATAGGAACACAGAGTGTGCCTGATTTAGCAGAGGAAACATGTAGAAAATGCCTCTTTAAAAATGATTGTTGTCTTTTAAGGATTTCCAGGGATGGGCAATATTGATAAAAGTCAGAGAGAGCCCCCAAAGCTGTGTGCAGAGTCTGGTGGAGCACGATGGTTGGACTTCAGGATGGATGGCTGAGTGACCAGAGTGGAGCACCCATGGGCACTGCAGAATTGTTTCAATATCCTCAGCTGGCAGGGTCAACAGCAGTGGTGATGCATTTAAATTGGTAGTTCAGACATGAAGCAGGAAAACACTGAAGCATTTGAAAAAGGGAATGAGAAGAAAAAGGAAGTGCATAGCTGAGACTTTATTGTGGAAGTAAAATATTCAATTGGCTTAATGTGCTTCAGGAAATAGTGATGTTTAGGATGAAGAGAAGAAGAAAATTAGTGGAAGTGGAGAAAACCAGATAACATTTTTTTTTCAGGCAAAAAAGCATATTAAAGCAAATAAAGAACTGGAGGGGGAGAGTCTGCTGGGACCTGGGGCTTAGCAGAGAAGTGGTAAAGCAAATAGCAGAAGTTAGAGAGAATAAGAGAGATGAAAACTGAAAGGACAAAATAGCCTCACAGCACATGGAAGCAAAATACTGGAGGAGACCCTGGAGGACACTAGTATGGATTTATGTCCTGCAATTATAATTAGTGAAAATGAAGGGATAAAATGAGATTTTGACTATTTAGGAGCACAGAACTATTTCCAAGTTTTAAAGTAAGTTTTAAGTTGTCCTTGTCTGCTAATTTCTTTCTAAACTCCCTCATCCATTGCTTGTCTTTCCAGAAAGCACCTTGTCTGTGACATACCCTGGGATGAACTGCACTTGCCAGTGAAAGATACAGCAGGAAGAAAACTCCAGAGAAATTGCAAGATCCATTTGTAACAAAAATAATAAATATCAATAAATTGCATGGTCAGGAATAGCACCTACATAAACAGGATGTGGCAACTGGAGTGAGCATATTAAACTATACTCATCAAATTATTGAATTTGCAGTGGGACAAGGGTATTTATATTTTTAAAATGCTTTATGGCTGTCAGATCCCTGGAAGAAGGTTATGGTTTGCACTGAAAATTCATGAAGGAGTTGGACAGGCAGAAATGTGACCATTGTCATAGCTGGAAATCTAGAAATGTGTGAATCCTTTGGAAGGCTCTGGATGCTTCAAAACAGGCCCTACATTGGCCTAATAAAGCAACACTTGCAACATCTTTTGGTAAAGAAGACAATGGATATGTAAGGAATTTGTGTCCTTGAGTCCATGCATCTTGGGAATGTTTATCAGAGCAAATATTTATTAATTTAGGAGGGCTGTGTTTTAAGGATGTCTTGCAACTTGTTGCTACCTTGGAAATCACCCAGTCAAAATCACCAGGATTTTTTAAAAATAGCTCGTCATTGGATATTTTGCAAAAACAATCTAAGTAACTTTGGAGAATGGACAGTCTTGGATAACTCAAAAAAGATGCCTGAACATTTCCACTATTTTACTACATGTAATTTATTGTAGACTAGCAGCATTAATGTCAAATCCAGCTAGTTGCACAATAATTGAGGATTCATAAAATGTTTCTGGGAATCACCATGTAATTACCGTTGTCTCCAGTGGTGGTACAGGAAAATAATATGCAATATTTCAAGATATTTAATTAAGAAGTGTCAGTGAGTTACCTTGAAGATAACTTCTATCACCCCTGTATGACAGGCTTGTGTATGAATAGATGATGGATGAGTCCCCTCAGTATGAAAGACAGATGAACTGAGGAACATCAACGTGATATGCAGAACTCATTATGATGAAGTATATATAATTGTTGTTTACTCTTTAAAGGTGACCTACAAATACAATGCTTTGTGGTTACTTTTCTTGTCTTCTTTATAATGCAATAAAAAATTCTAAAAATTCTCCAATAGAAACTGTGCTTTTTCCTTTCCTTAGAAATTCTTGTCCACTTTGGTTTTTCACCAAAGACCTCTGATCCATGAAGGAAGTAACACGTTTATGGTATCACATATCAAGGAAAAAAAGATGTTTGTATGAGGGTAATTTTTTATGTGGTCTGCTTTGGAGGTGGGAGCTGTTATGAATTCATGTGTGGTTCACTAGTAGTGTCAGCAGCAAAACCCATCATCCCTGTCTTGGGAATTGTAGAAAAAAACTTGTAGCCTTCACCATGAAAATGTAATATGAGATCAGGGGAAAACAGAAAAGATAATTTAAAGAAAGATGGGTCTCCTAATGGTTATTTCTGTCAAAGGAATTAAGGAATTACCACTCTCTATTTACGCTATTTAGCATAAACAATGGGCTTTGTGTTCCTTGCACAAGTAACTGCACTCTTACTCTCTGTGGGCTGCATTACCTTACATTGTGACTAACTGCAGTTTTTTTTGCTGTCACCACACAGCTGACTTGATCACAGCCTTTAGTTTGGGAATCCTTGCTTTTTACTCTGACTCTTGCTTACTAGCCCATTTTTCTTCAACTCTATCAGTGCCCTTCTCTGTGGACCTTAAGGTGATAATTACATTAGCTGTACTTCATCACAAGCTTGTTAGGGCTTGACAGTTGATTTTGGCTGACTCTAATCAGCCTTGTCCCCACTTGTCATTGTCCCTTTGTGCAGTGGTTGAACATGACTCTTTCTACATTAGCAAGCAAGTGTGCTCCATTAGGAGTGGGTCTGCTGAGGGAAATAACCTGCACTGATCCCTGTGATACGTGTGGTTTTGGGGGCTTGGTGCTACTTACAGCCTGGTCCTGTAGGCTGAATGCTTGTTGGTGCTGAAGCACATCTTTGGGTTTGCTCTCATCTGGAAGAGGTCAGTTTGTGTGCTCTGAGACAGGTGACTTGTGGAAGTCACAGCTCGTAAAGCTGTGAAATGGTTGGGAGATTCAAAAATGCATTTCTGGCCATCAGTGCTGATGAAGGTGCCTTTGCTGCTTGCTGGTATACCTAGGGTAGTACTGCTTCAGCTGGTCTAAAGTGAGACCATACTCCTGGGGCTTCCCTGTGTTCTGGGTTAAAAGGTAGGTGAAAATATTTTTGTGGTTTTTCTACAAGTAAATCTTGTCTTCCTGTGCTCATTTAGCAGAGGACAAAGGCTCTTTTTTCTCAGTGTGTGCATCTTGACATAGTGTAATCTGGATTTATTCCCATGAAATTAGCTCAGTGTGATACCCAGCTCAAAACTAGATCATCTCAAAACTAGAACAGGTGAATCTTGTCCATTCTACCTCTTCAGGATGGCTGGGGCCTTTTTTATTTCCTTAGTCATAAATTTGGACATGAAAAGGAGAATAATTACATGCATCTACACTTT
Source organism: Pyrgilauda ruficollis (assembly GCF_017590135.1). Taxonomy (NCBI): domain Eukaryota; kingdom Metazoa; phylum Chordata; class Aves; order Passeriformes; family Passeridae; genus Pyrgilauda; species Pyrgilauda ruficollis. Next base: position 9,883,937 of record NW_024508100.1, on the reverse strand, counting down.
CTCTCTCTGTTTTTTTGCATGTCAAAGTACTTCCTCTGTACTGAAGTCCATGAGTCTCTCATTTTGCACTGTGCATATAATTAATTAAACAATAATAGTAACAATAAAATTAATAATAAAAAAGGATTTCATTAAATTCTGTCAATGAGTATAAATTTAAAATAGACTAGTGGAGTTCATTGAAAGATCCTACACATTAAGTAAGAATATGTGTGGCTGAGACTTCTGATGAGTAAAATTGTGATTGAAGAAATTCTCCATTTATTTGACAGGAATATTTATTTGAAGCAAGATTGAAAGCAAGGCCAGAGTTTACTTTTTGCAGTTGTTGCGACCACCAATGCTGGAAGAAGGGCAGGAAGTATCAGAGTTGAGAAGAATGGTTGTGGTGGGTTTTGCATTCATCTGTCACAGGTCATGTGGTGAGAGTAGAGTTGTATCCATTCTGATTCTTTCATTGAAAAACTGCTCATGAGAGGTTTTTGTTAACCCAGCATTTGGTTCAGTGGGGCCATGGTTCATAGAGATCCCACAAAGGTGCTCAGAGCACAGTGCTACTATGTGGAAAGGCTCTCTCAAGTGTAGTGTTTGCTCATTTTTCTGTGATTCTGAATGTGACCTTGTGCAAAACACATGCAAGCTGACTTTGAGTAAACTATTGTTTTATGAAAATGTGACATCACTATCCTAAACTCTTTATTTATCTCTTTCTTTCCAATGTTTTTTTTTCCCTTTTCTTATTTGCAGGTCTTTTGTGGAATATCCATTATTTAATTTATTTCATTCTGCATTTTTCCCCCAAACGTTTCTTAAATAAAGGTCTTTTCTCTTTACTGCATTGTAGGTGAAGACTAGAAGCAACAATGATGATTCTCTTTTGTCTAACACAAACGTATACTTGTGAAGACCCATAAAGAACTTTAATACCAATAAGCACAAGTAAAACTTGTTGACTTCACAGGAGACATTTGCAGACAGAGTGAAAGCGTAAATAATCTGTTATCATTGTTCCAAATCAAAAGAAGGTCAGCCCTATGTGAAAAGTTTATAGGCAACGCACATCACAAAAGTACCTTGAGATGTTAGAAGTTAACAGCCAGATCTTCAGCTATAAAAAATGGTCTTAACACTGCTGATATTGTTGGAGATATGGCAATCCATACCAGACTGTCCAGGCCTTCTGATTTTTATTCTGCATTTTACACACAATTTTTGTCATCAATCTCCATTTATGTCAATGACAAATGCATATTTCATGCAGACAGGAGTAGACAAAGAGGTGCATTCATTGTTATAACTGATAAATTAGTGTCTTTGTTCAAACAACTTGCATTTACATTCACTGTTAGAGAAGGAAAAGCTTCTTAAAAATTTATAAGCTGACTATGCAGGTTAGCTTAAATGTGCAGTCATACGGTGTTGACTCAGAGTTAAATTTAGGAATGCTTTGCAAAACTAGTGGAAAGTAGAGCATTTGTTCAACATCACAGACTTGCAAATTGTTGAGCTAAATAAATGGTGAGCATTCAGTCACAGGTCAGGTGCAAACAGTGTGCTCAGAGTGCTTCCCATGCATCGAGTGGTCTAATTTTGGAGATCATTTTGTGTTTTATTCAAAACTAGACAAGGCTGTGAGGAAAACATGGACCTATGGGATACAGAAAAAGACTGATACATAAAGCAGGCTTGATGCTCAGCTTCTCTTTGTGTGCCTTATACAGCCACTTCTGGAAAGAGTACTCAGCTACCCGGGATCAAGTTCTCTCTGAGCTGCCTGTGAGACACCTCCTGCAGTTGCACTGGGCATCCCCAGCCCATCTGACAACAAAAGGATTTTAGTTTATCAATTATTTGCTCAGGGGCCTCCCCCAGTTCTTAGCAAACGGGGACCTGGCCTTTCAATCCCAGACATGTATTGTCAGAGTAAATGTGTAATTCATGTGTGTAAATGCACAGAGTGCTCACATAAATCAGTTGCTCTCATCCATGGGTGACCAGACAGCTGCCTAACTGGCCATGTTCCCATACAAATACCTTATTTAGAGACAAGAATTAGGCCTCCATGATATATGAATTGTATGTCATTGTATGCCCTTAAATTGATTAATGGGGAGATGATTTTTCACCCTTTATATGCTTCACATTCTTCCATCTCCCTCTAACCTGTCCCAGGACATAAAACACTCTGAAATGACCACCCAGTCTTTCAGATTATAAATTCCTCTGCATAGGAGGATTTGCTTTATATGTTTTCTCCTGTGAGTCTGGTGTACTCTCCTGTGCTAGGGAAGAGCTTGAGTGCATGCCTATAATTCTCAGCAAGAGCAGTGTCCAGGGGCCATGAAATCCCCTGCCAGCCCACCACCTGTCTCCAGAGGTGCTGTGCAGCCAGCCTGCAGAACACCACTGGTGCTGGAGGTGTCCTGAGGTCCTCAGAGGGTGTGCAGAGCTTGTGCTGGTCCATGCCAAGCTTGTGCTTACAGCAAGGACAATATTTGAAGACTCTTCCTCACCCTTTGTAAAGGGTCCTTCTGTCACAGTGCGCTGTTGGGGTAGAGGCCCAGGCATTCTTGTTAACTGATTTCAGCTAGAAATAACATTTAGTCACATCTAACCAATCGATTTAAACATGACCAACTAATACCTGTGCATTTAGCACATCAAGTAGCTTTAAAGTCATTGAAGACTGAGATGAGTATAGCTTCAGATGTTACTTGAAAATGAATGTTCAGTCCTGCCTGGGCACGGGATCTTTCTGATATATCATGAGAATGGCTGCAGAGTCCTTTTTGAATTTGTTATTTAGCCAATGATTTGCTGACATCTGAATCTGCACAATTTGTAATAAATAATTTAAACCATAGGGAGCAGAAAGTGTGACTGAATTGAAAGACAAAAAAAATGCTTGAAAATGCTTTCATGACACTTTTTCTTGCTTAAACTTGAAGATCAAACAAGACAAAATTATAGTAAAGGATCACTTCACACTGTACAAGGAGCCAGCAGAGTTGCAGCGTTGAGCTCATTGGGTTTATTCACTTTAAATGGAATCTCTTTGTAGTCAGGACAAAACTGTAGAAACAAAAAATTAACATTAATAAAAAAATTATACATTTATTTTGTGTCATTTTACTTGTTTTCAGAGGATCATTCTGGAAGCAATTTATGTTACCAGATAGATTTTATTCCACCATTGTGTACAAACTACCTGTTGCTCACCTATTAATCCTGCTTTTCTGTTTCCTTTTCAGCTAGTCTGAGAGGTGAAGAGATTCAAAGAGTCCAGAGCAATGTTGGAATACAATGTTGGAGTATTTTCTGAAGTTTATAATGTATGTCACTGCTCTGAAGCTAAATTAGGAAAGTTCAAGATTTCTGCAGTAGCCTTTGCTGTGAAGAGAAGGATTGCCAGACCTGGGGCTTAGGTTGCAAGTTAATGGGCAGTGAGGGGTGAAGGAAGAACAGTGTCTCTCTCCTCTCTGAAGCACCACATCCTGGTGGTGGCAGATGGCTGGATGCTGGGATCAAAGAAATCATGTTCTCTCTAGCTGTGATAAATTGCAACACTCCTTGCTGACTTCCGTGTTTATGACCATGGGTGAATTTGACATATTTCAACAGAAAAAAGTCCAGGAAAGGGTATTCTCTGTACAGTGATGAAGACAATTATAATCCTGGCTAAAATACCTGTGCTCAAGGTTGTAAACAGTGAGCAAGTGCAGTGAATGCTGAGCTAGATGTGACTGCCATTGCTCTTAGCAGTGTCCCTTTGCTGATGTTGTGGGTGAGTGAGTGAGGATTGTGCAGTCCATCCATTCATGAGGCAACAGGTTACTCTCATCCAGGTGGAGAGAGCTTCCCTTGTGCCTTGTGGTAAAGGATAAGCAGCTGGAACACTAACCACACACCAGTGTTTTTTTGTTAGTTGGCTATTTGCAGTTATCCAGCTTTTTAAAACTAATTTGTAGGTGGCTTGCAGGTCAATTTTTATGGCTTGCTTTGATGTATGATGGGAGACACTGCAGAGGCTGAATGTTTACTCCTGTATTTTCTTGGGGCAGTAGGTATTTAGCAGCTTAACTGTGCAAAAATGTGCATTTAAACCCCCACAAAAGCCATTCAGTCATAAATACTCCTAGATTTTTGAGTACAGAATCTGAAACATGAAGTAACCAGTATTCCACATGTGGATATAGGAAGTAGGCATGAGGCATTTCTTGAGCATGCTGTGTTCAGATAGAGGTCATATAGGCAAATGGCCATGACTCAGCTAGCACTGAATTAAACAGCTTCCAAAGAGCACTTACCCTCCAGAAACAGAGGGTAAACAGACCTAAGCCATAGTTGAAAATGTGTGTAAACAGCACTTATTTCACTCCACCACTGCTAACCCAGGACCAGCAAAGACAATGTCTGAGGGTGCACGTACAGCAATAAAATTTCCTATTTCTTGACTTGGTGTTCTGCAACAGCATTTCAGTCTTTTTTTTTCCTTTTGTTTCCTGGGAATTTATTGTTTGAAAAATTCTCTGTGTAACTATGATTTCTTCTGGAGGATCACCAGGAAGACCTGTAAGCTGTTTCCTGACAGGAGATTGAGCGAGAAGAGAAAATGAACTGTTAACAAGAATGCTGCCTGCTGTCTGAATTGCCCTAATTCATGAAGGGACATAAAGCTTAGACAAAAAATTTATGGTGCCTTAACCCTGGGAATGACTCAGTTGTTTAACAGCATGTTTGTGTTCACACAAGCATAGGATCTGGGCTGAAGCAGAGCATCCACTGGGGAGCTTCCATGGATGGATAGGGGCTCTTCAGGAAGGACCATCCAGGGGGATGGTGGGACTTCTGCCTGAAGGCAGCAGGGATGCATGGAGCTCTGCCCTGGCATGGATGATGAGACAGTACAGAACTTGCAAGTTCAGACCAGCAGCAGTAATAATGTGGGTGTTTTTGAGCAGGGTGCCTGCTACTGCCAGCCTGACCAGGAAGAAGAGAAGAATCCTTCTGCAGACAGCTGGGAGAAGCCTCATGTTTGCAAGCCCTGGTCCTCAAGGGCCTCCAACCACCTGATACCTGCTGGAAGCAACACAACAAAACACAAGTGATCTGGGAGGTTCCTGCAGCACTGGGATAGTGAATTCCTGACATGGCTGGTCGAAGAGCCAACAAAGTGAGACACTCTGACAGACCTTATACTCACCAACATGAAGATTCTGGGCAGGCTTGGCTTCAGCGACCATGAGCTGTGGAATTCAGGGTCCTCAGTGATAGGAGAAGTTTCAAGATTAGTACCACAATTCTGACTTCAGAACAGATTTTGTCTTTTTCAAAGACCTATTTGGAAAAATCCCATGGGACATGGCCCAGAACAGATGAGCAGTCCCTGAGGACGGGATGATTTTCAAGATCACCTTCTCCAAGCTTGAGAATGGTCCAGCCTGATGAGCATGAAAGCAAGCAAAAGTGGCAGAAGGGCTTAATGGATAAACAAGAAGAGCAAGGAAGACTTGTCCCCACTAGAGGAGTAGGGCAGAGAACAACTAAACAAATTGTGCATGCACAAATCCTTGGATCTGAAGGAATTTGAAGGGATCTCCCTATAGAAAGAGGATTCTGTGTTCTGAGCAGCTCTTTCACCTTTTTGTGATGTGAATTTAGTTTTCTCTTTCTGAAAAGAAAAATCTACTCAAAGCTGATTTACTTTTCTCAGTATAACGACTTCTCTAACCTTGCAAATACATTTCATAGCTGCAAGGTGATGGTAAAACTGTTCAGAGCTCAGCTTAAAGCAAACACACATCTGGGCAAGAAATAGAAATAATAATTGTAAACAATTGAATACATCAAGTAATCTAAAGCTAAAGTAAATAGTTTATGAAATGTACATAGTTAACTATTATCTAATAAAACTATTATCAAGAATAAACCACAAACAGGAAAAAAGGGCAATAAATTAGTATCACCTCAAAAATAATATGACTGGCCCTACATTTCAACGTTTCTTAAGTCCATACTGATGTACTCATAAAATAAACATTATATATTACATTATATTATAATAAATATTATATTTACAAATTATGATTATTTTAAAAAACCCCTGAAAGCTGTATTATTTGTCATGTTTCTGGGGTTTTTCTTTGTGTCAGAATCTGTTAATTAACTGTGGCATTATATTTTTGTAAGAGGTATCAATTTATCCAAGCTGCTGTTCCATTTCAAAAGATCTCAGAATAAGATTCTTCACCTATTCAGCTGAAAGCTCACTATCCCACAGAGCCATTCTTTAATCACTTCAATGCATGACTCCATAGAGAACAGAAAGTGTTCTTGACTTTATTACGATACATTTCTTCTTCCAAACTGAAAACTAATCCAGATTCAGAGTCAAAAGATCATCTTGCTCAGTTCTAAAAGGTTTTTTAATTTTTTGTTTCTGATGTTAATAAGCCTTGAAAGTTTGAGTATAGTTGGTGTATACTTTGATCAGTGGATTTGAAAAGGAGATCTTTGGCCATGGCCCTTATTTTCATTACATTCAGACAGCACCGAGTACAATGGAGACCAAACTCATTTGGAAGCTTCTTAATGTCAAGAGCAATACATAACAATTATAGAAATAATATTAACAAGAACACAAGTTTTAGTGAGACAATTTTTTAAAAAAATTCTGTCCCTTACTTGCTCTGTGATTTTTGACCTGAGGTCTTCTGTCAGGACTAAACAGGATTTTCTAAGAATTAATGTGTCTTCCTGCAAAACATGTTTCTAAATTGGGTTGAGTGATTTAAATGTCCTCTTCCCAGCTGCAGATATATGTGTCCAGTGACTTTTGCTTTTCATGTACCAATAAGAGACTTTTTCCCATATGACTGAGCAGATCTGTGAGCAGCACAATAAAGGAGACAAACAGATGAAGGTGCTGCAGGCTGGCCATAATCCTATCCTCCCCTCCTAACCCTTATTAGATGGTTTGAATTTATTCAACACAGCTGTACTCCTGGATCTGCTGCAACAGCCCAGTGAAAATTAAAAAAAAAACCAAAAAACACCCCCAAAAAAACAACCAACCAACAAACAAAAAAAACCAACCAACCAAACAAAAACCCAAACAAACAAACAAACCAAAACATACAAAAAAACAAAAAAAAAACCAAAAAAAAAACCCCGAAAAACTTGGGGGGGGAAAAAAAACCATGAAAAAACCATGAAAAAAACTTGTAAACACAAGTCTTCATGCCACTCTTTTTCTTCACCCAGCAGAGTGGTTCAAAATGTGGAGAAGCCTGGCTAAGAAGTCAAAAGCCACTGAAAAGCAGCATTGGTGACTGCTTTCTTAAATTCAGGACAACAAAATACAGAATAAGGCTGCTTTGAGCATGCATAGCCTGCCTGCTTCTAACTTTGCAGGATACAGAGCTCCCCAATAGATGTAAGAGCTGTAGAAGCTGCAGGAGCTGTAGCAGCTTCTGAGTTCAGTAGCAGTTATTCAGCTAAAGATGTTCTCACCATTTTACTGGCTTGGCTCTTAATTTGTTTCCAAAACCTACAAATGTATATTATATCTTGAGAAACTAGTGATTGGTTTCGGTTCTGGTTTTGTTTTCTTGCAGACTGCAAAGAGCAATATTTTAATAGAGTTCTGTTTTACATTAAAATTTCATTTAAATACATTCTCTCTGTCCTTCTGGTGCCCTGCTTCTAATCCCTGACATCCAAAAACTCACCTCACCAAAATGAAAGATTGATCTGATTCACATTTTCAGGAAAAGATATAATGAGTGATCGGTTGTGGCTTGAAAACTTGGATAGCAGGTTCCAAAATGAGCAGTATTTATGGCTGTTTTATAAGCACTTAAAAATAGGACAGAAATACCAAATAGCCTTGTCTACCAAAGAGACTTTATGATATCTCCCTTTAAATTATAATGTCTTGAATTTAATGAATTTTAATGTTCCTAATTTTGAATTAGGAAGGAAAAGGAACTCATGACATTTGTACTGTGTGACTCTGCTATGTGGAAACTCACAGCATCTCATAATGGCTTAGATGGCGATAATAAATAAACAAAATGGTCCTTAAGCTATCTTTTTCTCATTTGTATGCACAAAGATGTCACCAAAGTCGCTTGTTTTCTCTCTGTAATGGTAACAGAGTCCGTGTTTAAACAATGGTTCTTATAAAAGTCAGTTACCATTATCTTTCTAATAGTTTTTATCATATTGCACTTCTGAAAGTGTATATTGCACTTTTTAAATCATGTTGCACTTCTGAATCCACAGCATCTCTTGTTTTTGCTGTTGAGATGTAGTTGAAAATTTGGATGCAAGTGGGTATTTACCCATTCAGTAAAGAAACATATTAAAAACCCTCCCAACAGTTTAGGAGGTTCTGTATTGCATATTGTTTTTCCATATCATAAAAAGCCCCACTGCTGGAAGCATAGTAAACAGGGATTTCTGGGTGAGACTTGACCATGGTGGAGGATAAAGAAGTTCTTGTATTTTGGGGGTAAGTTAGATGGCAATTTTTGTTGCTTAGTGGTTTATTAGGTTGCACTTCATCATTTGTAGGTTCACTGGTTTGATTGCTGCTCTTAATGAAATGTTCTATTTATCATTTCTGGCTTTAGGGTAGTTTTGTATTTGAGTGAGGTAAAAGATCAAAGGCCTTGTAGCTAAGGGAATTAGGTTTCCTGTCTTTAACTGCTGCTAATGAATAATCAGCTGTTGAAATGGAGAGAAAAGTTGTAGAAATCAAAGTGACTAGTGACCGAGAGAACCTGAAGAGCAGCAAGCTGCAGGACTTATCTGGGGATTCATGTGCTTTGTGTTTTATATATTGACTAAGCATCAGCCATGTGATGTCCATGAGGGGTCACATGGGGAAACCACTTTTTTCATTAAATGATGCCTGAAATAATTACAGAATCACAGTATCAGTTAGATTGGAAAAGACCTTGGAAATCATCAAGTCCAGCCCATGATTCAGCATGTCAACTAGACAATGGCACAAAGTGCCACCTCCAGGAATGCACCTTTCCATGGAGTCACACTCCACCGCCTCCCTGGGCAGTCCAATTCAGTGTTAAATCACCCTTACTGAAAAGAAATACCTCCTAATGTTCAACCTAGATGTCCCCTGGCAGAGCTTGAAGCCATGTTCTCTTGTCCTATCACCGGTCACCTGGGAGAAGAGACAAGCCCTACTTGGCTACAATCTCCTTGCGGGCAGCTGTAGTCGTATCACTCTTTGTAGTGAGCAATAAGGTCATCCCTGAGCCTCCTTTTCTCCAGGATAAACAACCCCAGCTCCCTCAGCCACTCCTCACAGGACTTGTGCTCCAGACCTTGTTGCAATTTTCTGGAATCTCTTCAGCACCTCAATGCCTTTTTTTGCAGTGAGGGGCCCAGAAATGAACACAGGATTTGAGACATGGCCTCACCAGTGCCGTGTATAGGGAAGCAATCACTGCCCTGGTCCTGCTGGCCACACTGTTGATGATACAATCCAGGATGCTGTTGGCCTTCTTGGCCACCTGGGCACAGCTGGCTCACATTCAGTCACTGACAACCAGCACTGCAGGTCCTTCTTTCCTGGGCAGATTTCCAACCATCCTGTCCCCAGGCTGTAGCACTGCCTGGGGTTGCTGTGGCCAAAGTGTAGGACCCAGCCCTTGGTCTTGTTAAACTTCCTATTGCTGCTCTAGGCCCATCTATTTATCCTGCTCAGAATCTCCTCTGCAGAGCCCTTCTACTCTCCAGCAGAATGACACACACCCAACTAAGTGCTGCCCATGAATTTACTAAGGACAGACACAATCCCCTCATTCAGATCATCAATAAAAATACTGAATAAGACTGGGTCCAGTACTCATCCCTGGGGGACATCACTGGTGACTGGACATAACTGGATGCAGCATCATGTTCTTGGATGAGAAGATTCACTACAGTTCTTGGATGAAATATTCAAGGCTATGTATAAAAATGTAGTTCAAGAGTTTGAAAACAGCTAGGAGAAAAATGGAGAAGGAGCTGCAAGCAGGTCAGAACTTCTAGGTACATAGTGTACTGGACAGCCAAAGGCCCGTTCAAGGGGTGTTTCATAGAAATACATGCACTTAAGGCCAAGGCAGAAGTAGAACTTCTGTAGTCTTCTATCTAAGGAAGAGACAAAATGTTTTCTGTACTGAAGAGAGATGAGCAAGCAGGAAGAGAAGACAAGATGGCAGGAAAGAAAACAAGAATAGAGGCTGGTTTCACAAGGAGAGAGGAAAAGAAAATTGAAATAACTGAGGATAAAGACTCCAGGAGAGGACAAGATGACAGTGTATTAAAAGCATAGAGCATGAACAGAGGGTGAAGAGAGCACAGAGGGTCAGTATGAAGGAAGGGAAGTGGTGGAACACTTGCTCAGTGTTCAACAAAACAAAGGGGTTTTTTTTGAGGATGACAGCTCCCTGAGATCCACAGCTATAGACTGCAGCTCAGAAGAGGTGTATAAGGGAGTGGGGAAAATTTGTGACTCACCTTCACATTGGGATATTACCAGGTAACCTTGGCATCAAGCAAGTGATGGCTCAGGTGGTTTTTGGCCTTTGAAGGGGGTGAAGTTGTGAGAAGATAATGCAATTAGACAGATAACATAAGCATAAGATCTTGGGATATTTGGTCATTGCAATATTGGATTGGACATTAGACATTTACAAAGAAGGTGGTGCAAAGGCAACTCTGAATCCAAGATTTTCAATTTCAAGAGGGAACCCAACATACTAAAGGAGTGAGTGAATGGAGTCAGCCCAGACTGAGGAACTTGGGAACTAAGCACAAATGACTCTGGGAATTTCTTTCTGTCAGAAGAATGCAAACTGTCAGAAAGCTCTTTCTAAGCTGAAGTCAGCTCTTAGAGACCAGAAAAATAAAAAAGATTAGAAGTAAATGGGGAACCTATATTGAAGAGAAATACTAATGAGCAAATAACCTGGCTTTTGCAAGGTAGTCATTACTGGTGTAAAAAGAATTGTGCTGGAAGTTCAACTAAGTTAGAGCTGGAAAAGGATATTAAAATGAATAGAGGAGAAATGTTTGCTTAGCTGTAAGAAACTTAGGTCAAGGAACTTCTGTCTAAAATGATCCTCCTGGTTTGATCAAAAAAATAGTATTCTTTTTCACAGGCAGAGCAAGGATTATTTAATCTGACACAATGGAAGTTGAGAAGGGATATATGAATGCTGTCTACAAATACATCTGGGTGGAAAGACACCACATAGGAATAAAAGGTCAGTCTGGATAATGAAGGAAAGTTTGTGACCATGAGAGCTTTGAGGCTGTGGAAAGGACTTCAAGTGGGAATAAAATGGAGCTGGAAGACTTTATGGATGAAATTATCAGAGTTATCTATGACAGCAGGAATTTTTGCTTGGTGTTCTGGGAGTTTCCTTCCACTGCAATGTTACTTCTAATTTGAGGGCTAGCATAGCAAGCCTTTCTGCCAAGGAAGGGAAAGAGAATTGTGAAAAAAAATAGTTTTCATAATGACAGAGATGGGAAGTATGACAGTGGTTTTGATAGTCTGGGTGTATAATTATTATAGGCTTATTATTAGCCAAGATTTTGGGGTTCCATGTAGTATTAAAACTCCCTTCTTTAGTAACAATTCAGCTGTGGCTTACAGCATAATATGTCTTTGGCTAGAAATGAGAACAGAAATGTCTCAAGAAAACGAAGAGACTTTTTATTTCATGATATGAAAATACTTAGGTTAAAAAATGGACAAAGCAAAATTATTTAAATATAATCTCTTTTAACAGACTACCAAACCTTCATCCCCAAATCAAATTAAGTCAATTACATTTCTCCTTTTCCTTGACTGAAAGCTTTTCAGGAGTCTTTTAGAAGAGCATTAGTTTCAGTTCCCTTTCTTGCTTCTTTTCTTCTTTCTGCATGTCACTTTTTGTAGTGAAAATTGTACAATGATGGGAAAACATATCAAATTGTTTCAGCTGCAGGATTGATCAGTAAAGTTTACTTACTGAGATTTATAGCATAGAATAGACACATGTTCTGAAAATACATTTTTGGGGCCATCAGGCTATATGGGATATGAATGAAGGGGACTTCAACTAGACCTGTGATGTGAAGCAGCAGATCTATTAGTGTTTGAAAAGAATATTTTTAAAGTCACTTGTCAATAAATAGGTGGATAAACTTGCAACCTGCTTTGCAAGACAGAAGATGAAACAGACCTTGCCAAGATTCCTCAGCAGCCTTAGATAGCAGTCACTTGTTCTCAGAAGGCTACATCAACATTTTGCTGCTGTTTAGAGGCAGCACTGCACACCCAAAGGGCAGGAAAATGTGGTCTGTAGTAGAACAGCTGCTAATAATAATGCAAGAGATGAGCTGAAATGAACAATGGATATTAAGTTTTTAAAGTTTCTCTAGTCCCCTCTGGCTATGCTACCTATTACAAGCCTGCTTTGATTTCACACCAGAGTATATCCTGAGTCAATGGGAACCATACCACTCAAACCAATATGAAATTCAAATCAAGGAATATATGTTTGTGGGAACAAATGAGATAGGATTGAAGTCTTTCATTCATGTGTTATAGTTTTCTTTACAACAATGCTTTTGGATGTTTTTTATGTGTATATAAAAATAATAATAATAATTAAAGAAAAGAATAGACAATCTGAGAAAACTGTCTTGCCAATTAGAATAATCCTTACTTTTATGATTTATGACGTTATTAAGCTTAAATTGAAGGATGCCAATGCTGAAACAAGTGATTGAGAAATATGTGAGAGTGCATAGAAATGCATCCTTCATTTTAGACAATAATAATTCGTTCAGTTAGGAAAAAAATTCCTAAAACACTTCAATTGTAGTTGTGAGAAATGTCTTGTTACTGCAGGCAGAGTTTGTTAGGTGCCAGAAATAAAGCATAACAGTCAAATCCAGCAACACTGAGTAATGATGAGGTGCACTTTATTAACTTATTTGACCTATTGATTTTAAACAAGGCAAATCTAAATTTAGCTTAGTTGTCAGATCTGGACTGTATGAAGCAGGACTGAGGGATTGCTGTAGGGTATTTTTTCATAATGCATCTCCTAAATTTCATCTTTTGACTCTTATTCATTTTGTTCCTCCTGAAATATTTGCAGGTTTTTTGGCAGCTAGGTAACTTGCCTGGATGTATGTGGAGAATGGTCTGAATCTTTCAAAAGGAAATAGTGCTCCTTGCTCACAGCTCACAACAGCTTGAGAACCATCTTCTTTGGAGAACAGAGACCAATTCAGACTGCAGACAGATACACAACTGCTTCCAGCTTAATTTTCAGAAATGCTTTTGTACCCTTCAGGTGATTTACTTTCTCAACCTGGATTGGAATCTTTACTCCAGTTATATCAGGGCCGTTTGATTCAGTGGTTGCAGCAGAGAACAGCTGGCCAATATTTACTTTTGTGTTTAATTCCTGGTTTTCAGTTCTATTCACATTTTAAAATGCTATAAAAAATTATTCTTACAGTGGTTTATATTATTGCCATTTGAATATTTTTAATCTTCCATCTCTAGAAAGGCATCATTTGCCTCATCTTTTATTTGATACGCCCCTGTAGACTTATTGTGCTCTGTCTATCCTTGCTGCTAAAATTGTACCCAGAAGAGGGACTGAGTTCCCTTCCTGGCCAACTATCCCCTGAATCTTATGCATCTCTACTTTGGTATCTGCTTCACTGTGCAACGTCATTTGATAAAAATTTTAAAAATGTAGTTTATGAGACGATCAAAAACCATTTTTTCTCTGAGAAAAACCATTTTTTTCTCTTCTTTTTCAAGTTCCATGTGAATGTTTTTGTGTGTGGTATGTCCCCACTGGGAAGAAATGTGTGTGCTGTCCCACAACAAAGTACTCTGTAGAAGTGATCACTCATTTTTTACTTAACACTGTAGATTCACCAGCAAAAGTGCTTATAATAACTATAAAATATGACTTTTCAGAATGTAGCAGAACCTTAAACCTCTTCAAAAATATAGTCAGCTATTTAGATTTAAAAGGAAGCCATATTTAATTTCTTTTTAATTCCATATCTTTTCTGCAACAAAGTAAAATTTTAATTATTGCAGGATATTTTGTATTTTATATTCTGTTTTCCATCTTGGCATGGGTATGTCTTTAATAGCTTCTTTTTGAGAATTCAAATCCAGAAATGCTTTTATCTCTGGTGACAGTCATTGAACAGGTGGCATCTACAAAGCGGAAGTATAAAGGGATTAGTCAAAGTTAGGGTACCACGAGTTCTTTTGAGCACATGTAGGAGTGACATGCAAGAGGTGGGGACTGTTTGGCTTGATTAATTGCAGGTGTTATGAACATGGAGCAGAAGAAAAGACTTTATTAAGCTTAGGGGTTACTTAAAAATTTATGAGCCTATGAAAAATACCAGCTCTTTCCCAATTAAAAGAAAATCAACAACAACAAAAAAGGGATCCTGTGGACTGTGAAAGAGCAAGAGGTAGCAGCACTATGAAAATTTTGTTTTGCTTTGTTTGCTTAAAGGGAGCTGGGGATTGACTCAGCCTTACCACAGGCTCAGTCACACCCAGGGTCTCTCCTGCTCCTGGCTCTGCTGCTGCTGTGGAATGTCTGTGCAATCTGCAGACAGCTTTCCTGGCCGAGGGCGCGTCACCATCGTGCTCTGAAGCTGAAAGATGACATAAAGTACCCAGCACAGCAGCAGCCTGGAAGGAAAATTCATTAGAGAGGGGTTGTATGGCTTCAGTTCTGGGTGGTCTTAGACAGTTTTTGCCACTTTTTCTAACCTTTCTGATACTCTTAGGAAAAAAATACACTGAGTTAGCAGCATGGACTGCTGATGGGAGCAGGTCTGTGAGATGTTTTTGTTTTGCTGCTGGATTTCCTCCTGTGCCAACTGCTCAGTTTCCTCTGTTGTGTGTGTCTGCAGCACACTCCCCTCAATGTAGCCTTGGTGGCTGCTGTTGTCACATGCTGGCACTTTCCATAGTGCTGTGTTCCTCAGGCGTGATCTAGAAAGCATTTCTGAACTCCCAAAGGCTGTGACTCTGCTTGCTCCATGGGCAACATGGCATAGTGCTGAATTTCAGAATCCAGACTGTGGAAATCTGTTCTTAGACTCCAGTGTCTGAGTCCATCAGCACACAAACTGATGCTGATTTTCCAGCATCTAAAAATATCAAAGCCATTATACAATTTAATAATTATTTGGCCAAAGAGAGACTTTTAAGTGTGATAAAAGTGCTGGTTACAGGTGGCAGTGATGCTGCCTCTAAAAGCAATATTTTATTACCCCTGTCTCAGAATGAGAACATGGCCATGTTAGAGCTCAGCATCTCTCTCACAGCTTTTCTTTTCCACTCAGCAGAGCTGATTTTGAGAACTCTGCAAGTGCTACAATGTGCAGTGAAGCCTTGTATGAAGAAACTTGAAGAAAGGCTACCTTGAGATGATAATTCAGGGCAGGAAATATGAGATAATTGCAGGATCCAGGACCCACTGGGATCAGCTCTTATTTCAGTAGAATGGTATGTACTAAGAGTTTTATGATTCTCTAGTCTTTCTTAACAGCTATTTATGGAAGAATTTTATAGATGATTTTTGGTGTCTGCATGAAGGGGTAATTGTAATATTTTCCTTAACAATGCTGGCTTATATATTGTTGAAATGCATGGAAACTAATTGCATTTAAATTGTACATGGAGTAAAAATTGGCCAAAAAGTAGCATTGAATGACAACAAAACACTGCCATATTGAAAAAGAGAGAGAAAAAATATAAAAACATCTTTTCATCACTCTTGCACATATAATATGGAACTAGCTGCTCATTTTCAGCACTTGCCCAGTCTCTGTGTCTCACCTTGCAGAGCATGATTGCAGGATATACATTTTCTAGGGAATTAGCAGTGATAAATATTGATATTGCTGTGTTAAACACATAGTAGCAGCAGTAGCAGTCAAGAAAAATCTTGGCGATTTTCAACAAAGATTGAAGAGCTTCCACAGAATTTGTTCAAATCATGCTGCAAATACATGGCTCCCAGAGTAAATGGCACTTCATAGTGCTTGGAAATTACATCTGGAAGTACTATTTTCTGTACAGCCTAGAAAATCTAGTCTCTCAGCTCCTCTGGCTCTCCAGCCTCCAGAATTGCTTCTTGAATGGATATATTGTGCAAAATCAGATTGATTTGGCATACAACAGGGTGCTCTCATCTCGTCGCACAGAAAGCCAAATGCTTCATTAAATATTTTGCCAGTTCTACTTTTTAGAAACAGCACTTAACTGCACAGTTACTACAGCCATTACAATCCATCCAAGTGCTGCAATAAATTGCCTGTCGCCCAAATGGGAAAGTTTACATAATAGAACAAAATACAAGCTTTTATGCTACTAGCCATTGAAAAAATATATACATTTACACAGTTTGGACATTAGATAAAAACTGCTGGCTTCACAGTGTTACAGCCAGGACTGCAGATAGAAAGTAGTATTAATAGTCCCTGTCTTTCTCAAAAAGGGGAGCTTTTAATTTCTGATTTAAAATTAATATAGCTACTTCTGATTCTGAGTAACTCAGAAAATGAAAGGGCCCAATTTCTTTTTCTGCAGCTAACTGTCCTAGGAAGTAGACACTGTTGTATAGTATGGACTTAGGTAGATGCCCAGATTTTCACTTCTGCTGATGCTGATTTTTACCTCTTCTTATCACCCCAGTGCTCCTTACATGGACCTGACTGTGCCGATGCAGTGTGGAAAAGAGCCCAGAAATTAGTCACAGACACCAATGTTTTCTTATTGCTGACAGGTATGTCTGCTGTCTGTACCTGAAAACCATCTCATTCTAACTTACATAAAAGAAGCAATGAGGCTGAACCATGGTTTTTTGTTGCAGAGAATTTCCACAGCAGGCAGGTAACTAATTAGACTTTTACAGGTGAAGGTAGTGCATTCAGGAAAGCCATGTCTGCTCACAGAGTACAGGTACAGCATCCTCGTGGTGAGGCTCTTACCAGTGGAGGGGATGCTACAGAAGAGCTCTTTTTCAGATGGGTTATGGCTGGGCACTGCAGCTTTCAGGTGGCAAAGCCTGCAGGTCTGGAGGCAGAGTCTGCAGGCAAGAAAAACACTCACCTGCCTTCTGGCCAAGCAGGCAGTTTCTAAAGCCACCCAGGCTACTGCTGCTGTTTACTGATGATAAAGAAAAGCTGGGATTCTACCCTTAGATTCAGACAGCAGGAAAAGTGGTGTCAGGGGCTGGGATAACTGTGACCACTGAAATTCCAAGACTGGTGATAAATAAAATTTAACAACTTTCTTCAAATATAAATTTATTTTAAAATATGCATGCATCTATACAAAGACAAATAAATACATTCAGAATTTATGTCATGAAAAAAAAAATTCTTTAGACTCAAATACTTTAGTGATTTTTAGTAGGTTTTTTGTTGCTTGAAGTGTCTGACAGGACTTACTGCTGTTTGCCCAGGGTAGTCTGGGTAGGTCATTGTAAGTCTTGCAAAGAAAGGCTAAGCACAGTACCCTTTAATTTTCATGGACAAGTTTGGTTGAATCACTGGGGAAGCCATGAGTGATCTATTCATAACCAGGGACTTTTAATATATTATGCTCTTCATATATATTATGAATGTGTGTGGCCCTCTAATTACCATCCAATCATCAGAGCATCAAAGTGTCTTACTTTGTTTACAGTCCTGAAAAACCAGAGTCAGGTTTTATGAGCCTGACAATATATCTTTTTTTTTTTTTTTTTTTTTGTTATTTATAATATGTGATTTCTTTTTAATCATATGAGAAGAAACTTTCTACATAATGATTGCAATAAACCTTTTGTGAGACTTTTAGAAAATTATTTTGTACTTGCACTGCTGAAAATGGATGCTGAGTCCTATTTATATGTTCAAAAATAAGTCCTTAAATCTTTTAAAGTACAGAGGGCTTGGGGGACCTCCCTGTAGGTGCCCCTGTTTATATTGCCAAAGTTTAGCTGGTGGTTGCAAAAACCCAGCAGCCAACTTACTAATGAGCTTGTTTTGACAGGACTGCATAGCTCATTGCTTATTAATGCAGTGTTGCTGGCTGGATCATGCCACACTTTCTGGAACTGTAAAAGTGATTCAAGAGACTGTATCAAAACCAAGCTGCAAACATAATTTGGAACCAGACTCACTGGATTCACAATCCAGTTCAAAAAAATCAGGACTGCAATGACATTTTTCCATGCACTGCTATTCTCTTCAGCTCAAAACTTTGAGAGTCTTGAGTATTCTGAGACAAATTTATCCTGGGGATAACTCAAATGAAGTGAGTGAAATCACACCAGGGATTCATTTGGCTCATTACTAACATCTTGTCTCCTACCAGCATGCTCTGCATTGCTCAGCTGGCACGCTCTGGGGTGTGATGAAGACAGAAAGGGTCAGTTCATCTTTCAGGCTCCTCTATCTTTTCCATGGATTTTTTTTTTAAATTTTATTTTTAAAATAAGAAGAGTATAAATGCTATGGGCTGAAAGTAGTTTAGAAACCTAGCAATATCAAAGTCATAACAGAGGGAATTGCAGTGATCAGTGGGGAAATACCTTCCTCAAATATATTCCTTCTCTGGTGCTAAGTAGTTGAAATTTTGCAGTGTAATGCACTTTGCTAATGTGTTTAGGGATTCATGAGGCCTTCATGATCCTGTTGACTTGCCATAAAACATCCTATGGGCTTTTCCATGTGAAGTTTTTCTGGAAGAATCCTTTTCCTTGCTCAATTTCTAACTGAAATGTGTAAAGATTGATTGACATCAACCATCATCTGTGACATCAACAATCTTTGACAAGCTTGAAGAATTGATCCATTTGGCCTGAGAATTAATCTGGCATTGAAGTTTCAACAATGTCTACTCAAGGATGACACGTTTTCCAAAGAATCCTTATTAATTTACTTTTAGAAATCTCCAGATTAAATACAGTAGCTCTGTTTTGTTATTCCATTTACACAAATACATGGAGGGAAACATTGGAAATTTGAAGGTCTGAAACATTTCCTTTTTTTTTAATAAAAATATTTATGACACTGTGATTACATTACATACATGTACATGCATGTGTAGATGCACACAGACATGTGGACACTTGTGGATATATGGACATAGAGAAGTATGCACATACAATATTGACTTTAAAAATCATGGAGAATAGGTTAAACAAAATTCTCACTGAAAATCCATAAAAATATCTTAAGAGTGTAAGAGTGAAGTTGCATTTTCAGTTTATGGTGGAGATCAGAAAATGCCAACATTACAGACAACTTTGCCAGTATGTCTCTGCCAAGACGACATAAATCTGGAGCCACACTGTGCTATGTCAGATCAAATCTCTGGGGATCAAGGCCTGAAAAACAAAAAACCCCAACTATATACTCATGCAGTTCTTGCTGACTAATTGTATCACCTGCAGGACTGACAGAGGACATTACAGTGGATGAGCAGCGCACTCACCTTCTGGTTTTGGACCTCTTCAGCCCAAGAGCTCCAGAACACCTTGTTTGTGTTGCTCTGATACACAATTCTGACAGGTTCCAAGAAACTTATTTATCTACAAGTCTACATGTCTGTCTTATTATGCATATTAGCACAGTATGGACTTGCCTAATCTCCTCTGTGAGACTAAAATATTGTCTTTTATTTTTAGTGCTCCCACAGATGTCACTGGAATTACTTGGATATACCTGAAAGCCAAACTTGGTCTTAAGTTCATAAAAGTTAATAGTATCAGTAGAATACTGTAATTACAAGATCTCCTACACTTAGGAGGAACGGTAGGATTTAATAACTTATGATTTCAACTCTGATATATGTTCGTGGGGTTAGAATAAGCCTTTTTCTTTTCCATACGGAAAGAACCTGCACTGACTGGTTTGCTCCAAATATTTAATATGATTTATAATAAAAGCTCTTTTTTCTTCTGTGAAAATGAATCCAAGGGACAACTTCTCTTTTCTTTTAAAAGCATTTACAATTGTTTCAGCTTTACTGTCTGTATTCATTAATTTGACAGAATAACCTTCAATAAGAATAAGAATACATCTAAATAGTACCTTTTTATGTTTGCTGCTAGGTATTCAGCTGTTATTACCCTGTAAACTTTCAGCTCCCTTTGCTGGAATCAGAAACAGGAGAATGTGATATGTTTTCTTGAGCCTTATGATAAGACATAATTGTTTTTGTTTCAGTCCATGTTGCTTTCCCTGTCATGGAATTTGGCTTCAAAAATTAGCTTTGAAAAAATGTAACATCTCAAATTGAAGAAAGCTAAAGACTTAAAGAAAAATGTGCATTATTCCACCTGCATTTTTTGATATATTATATCAAAATGATATAAGTATATGGTATGAGTATGCGATATCCTAAATACTGACAACTTTTCAGTTTTGGTTGAGTTAAACAGAAAACACCTTTTGACTCTTAGTGAAATATCTGATAAATATTAATTTCTCTGTTTTTGTTGAAAAGCTGAACATTGTCCACATTTCCTACAATTTCTTCCCCTGCAAATGTTTGATTCTAGGCCAATGAGATAATTATATGATCTTTCACTTTCTTCTGAAATAAAAAGTGTTCACATAAAACAAGGTTATTATTAAGTGCACTGTGACTTACAAGATTCCTCAATGTGCACTAAACATACCATGTTAAATCTTACTAAAGGGGGAAGCAGGCTGCCATGCTGATGGTGTTGTAATGCTTTCTAATCACCTGTGCTGGGATTAACTCATCTAAATTTTATCACCTCTAAGGCAGAAGTCTTGTTTTAGCTGATCATTACAGCCTCTGCTATTCTAAGAGCAGTGAGACGAGCCTGGTCTCTGTAGTGATACCAAAGGGCTGGAAAGGATTTAAAGAGTACTGAGAAGAGATGTTATAGGGAAAGGTAGAGGGAATCAACAGCCAAGGAGAGTGGGATAACCAAAGTAGATGAAAGGAGAAAAGGCAGAGTTCCTGTTCAGCAAAGGAAAGGAACACTGAGGGCACACTTCATTAAATACTTACATACTGTAAACAATGAATAAATGTAGGGTGAGAAGAGACT
Organism: Pyrgilauda ruficollis; assembly: GCF_017590135.1. Lineage (NCBI taxonomy): Eukaryota > Metazoa > Chordata > Aves > Passeriformes > Passeridae > Pyrgilauda > Pyrgilauda ruficollis. The sequence continues at coordinate 9,862,791 of NW_024508100.1, read as the reverse complement.
CTCAAGGACAGCTGTAGCTGGCTTGCTGCTTAGGAGATTTAGAAGTGCAAGTCATCTGGAAGAGAAAACCCAGACAGTTCAAAGCTGGGGTTAAATTTCTTTACTAGTCTGTGTTTTTCCGTGCAATGACTAACAACATTGAAATGATCATTACTAGAAAGGCATATAAAAATATAAAAAGGCATATAAAAGTTTATAAAACTTTCTCTTTCTGTGGAAGATGTATTTCTAGTTCATCAGAAGTCCTCCCCTCTTCAGGAGACCCACCATGATGGTTACTCCGAAGTGGGGTTTCCTTTTAGTTTCTTCTGATTGATTATTCATTTCCTTCATAATGTGGATGTTCCAAAGGTTTTTTAAAGTTTTATTCTTTTCTATAAACAGCTAATGCATCTGTTGATATAGAGGTTGCTTTTTCAGAGATCTACATCCATTTGAATACACAGTTTTGCCAAGAAAAAGGATACAATCAAGAAGAAGTTCCTTACCTTGGGGGTGTTGTAACAGTTTGCCCGGAGAAGCTATGGATCCCCCAGCCTTGGAAGTGTTCAAGACCAGGCTGGATGGGGCTTTGAACAAGTCTAGTGGAAGGTGTCCCCTCCCAATTGAGAGGGGTTGGAATGAAATGATTTTTAAAGTTCTTTCCAACCAAAACCATTCTAAGATTCTATGAAATTAGCACTGGTTGGTTAGGCAGTTGGACTTGGAAGATGGTCTCAAGGGTGCATTTTATGAACACTCGTCATATTTTCTTTGAATGTGTCTAGATTTATACCATATCATGGCCATCTTTGATAAAGTGTTAGGAAGTGTATTTATGTATCTTCAGTATCCTGCAGCATAGAGATGTTTGAAGAAAATACCAATAGTAAGAATAACAAAAGCAGTTTCCAGGACTTCAAAGTAATAAGACTCCATGAAATCCTCTTGAAGTATATGGTTTTTCATCAAATATTTCTGCAGTTGGGATGTTTTGGGGCAGATGCATGCTATGAAAACAGGTAGCCTGTTGACACAGATGCCATCAGATCTCAATTGCTTGGATGAGAGCGACAGAGGCATCTGTTTAATTAGCTGTGTATATATAAAAACCCATGAATGGACCAAACTTGTTCAGAAATGGCCACTTCTGGCAAACTGATAAATACTGCAGTAATTTTTAGAATTAACAAACAGGAACACAGCAGTAGCTTAACATGGGATTAATTATGATTAGCTGTAGAACCTCAAATTCCTTCTAATCTTTAGAAATTTTTATAAACCAAGTAAGGATAAGGTTAAGACACCTGATTTCTTTAACACAAAACCCCCTCAGAACTACACATGGGTGTTAGTCATAGTTTGATGAATTCTCATTTATATTTTAGAAGTAAATGAAGTATCTTTAACAAAAGGCTTAAAGAATTTCATGAAAGTGTGCTTTTCCAGATGTACAATATTGCTGGTTTGCTTTTATACAGCTATCATGTGTTTCAAAGTAAATTTAACCTTAATTATGTTGAAAGTCTCTGTAGATTTTTTAAGTAGCTGCAATTCTTCAATGCTGAATATGGAGAAACAAATTTCCTATTAGGGAAACATATTGGTAATTTGTTAAACAAGTCACACCTGACTGCCAGTTACACCTCATTGGTATGCTGTTAAGACAAGCCACTTCACATTTAGTTAAGTATTGTTTCAAACAGCTTACCAGCAAAGATTTTCCTTTGGATCTTGGAAAGCAATAGTTTTATACATACTCAATAACATTTGAATGACAGTTATTTTCAACTTTGGATTTTGACAAAGACTCTTAATTGTTATTCTGAGGCAAAAATCTTCATTAACAGGGAGTTGAGTTATATTTATCAATTACCTAAGGAGAAAATCCTTGAGAGGAAATGTTATTTTCTAAATAATTCAGCCTATGAAAATTAGTCTGGGAATTCCTAAGTTTACATTTAAAATACATATGAAATTCCTACAGCTCTTAAAACCTGAACTGCTTCAAATCGTCACTTAACCACTACTTTGCCACTTTCCTTGTACCCAAACGGCCACACTTGGTCTTCATGATCCAGGTTTTTTTCTCTGAAGACAAGGAAACCTGGTATTTTAAGTACAAAGACAGTTCACAGAGTGATGGTTGGATTTGGGTGCTTCTAAAACAGGGTCACTCATATGCATTCTTAAATTTAGTTCCCTTTTTTCATTTTAAGAAACCACTTCTTAATAGTGTTTCTTCCCTTGGTTTTTTGTCCCCTATAAATAATTAATAGCTGAATAAAGGAAATACCCTGATTGAATAGAGTGAGAAGGTTTATGAAAATCAGAAAACAAAGCATGAAACAAACAGAAGGAATAAAAGGATAATATTTCTCCCTTCTTTTAACCTACCTCATCACACCATGATCAAAAGCAATGGATATTGATGGGGTATAGTTTCTTTCAAAAAAAAAAAAGGCAACACATATTCAGAGAATAAAACAAATTCATTTGAGGATGACAGATTCTTTGCATGTAACTCAGTAGATGAATGCAGCACTGATTGAATCACACAGTTTTCAAACAAGAAATTATTTCATTATTTTACACTGGTCCTTTGTTTGCACTGTACTATTTAAATATTGAAATATGGTACAAGACTCTAACAGTCCTGATTCAACCCACATTCCAAATACATGAAATGGGTAAAATTGTCATTTAATGAGAACAGAAAAAAGTTGACAAATAAATATTTATAGAATTGTTGAAATACCTCATCCAGAGTTGCAGTCCAATGATGCTTGTAGCTTGTCATTGTGCATTGTGCTTTGGAAAAAATATCATGTGAATTTCTCTCTTCTGCTGTCCAATTATAGTGATAACTCTTACATCAGGGTAAGAGCAGGACAGAACTAACAGCAGTGGGATTTGCTGTTGCCTGCATGTTGCACAGCTGTCTCTGCTGGCTAAACCACTGGTACTACATGCCCTTGCTTAAAGCCCTGGTTCAGATCAGATTACTGTTAAAACTTATGCTCATGATAAAAAAATCACAACTTTCTGCAGTTGCAGGGGAAAATTTGGACAGGTAAATGTAATTGCAAGCAGGTCCATGATGGAATCTGCAGGCCTGAAACAGCTCTAAAAGGTGCACACAAAGCTGGAGTGCTAATTCAGGACTCAATGTTTCGTGAAGCTCAGCACCAGCCCAGCAGAAACAGGAAGAGAAAAACACAGGAGGCTTACACTAATCTGTGTTGCTTAATTTAAGCATAGGAAGTCTCCCAAATATTGCCTGCAGGAAGGACAAGATGGCAAGTGCTGCTCTCAGGGCTGGGAGGAGGCAAAGTGCACTCTTCACCTCTTGAAGTGGAAGTAGACCTGCTGCGTGGCAGGACTTGTGGATTGCCTTGGCTGCTCAGTAGGAACAATATGTGTTGGCAATAAACTGCTACACACACCAAGTACTGCTGGTTTTCTAGGTAGGGAATTGTAGAACTGTTTGTTTTCCTGACCAGATATTGAAAAGTGGGTATGTTCTCTACTGATCTTTACATCTTTATCCTAATATCCCAAAATCCTGGTGATGAATGTCAGTCATTGTGTGAGTATATCTGTTTTACTGTGTGTCTAAATTTTAAGGCTTGCTTTCAGGAATTAAACTATCTAAAGTAAATATGTAACAGTATATTCAGACCAATGAATATTTTGGAACTGTAGCATTCACTAGTGCTGAAAATGCATTTTCTGTGCAATTGATGGGTTATTGTGACACAACTGAGTCAATGCATCTGGCTGATGCTTTATTCCCAGTCATAGCTTCCCTTTGGCATTTTTCATCTTGGTTGAGGGAAAATCCTTAGTAACTGACTGTTAGGGTTACATCTTATAGTGTGAAGAAATGGAGATTTCATTTTTCCTTTCTGCATGAAGAAAAGAAGCCAATTTGACTGACTTATCATGCAAGGGAGAAGACTGCTAGCTCTTGGAATCCATCCTCTAGTTATCTTGCAAATGGGGTTCAAAAAGCATTTTCTGTCATGGCCACAGAACTACTGAAGACACTAAAACTGTCAGTCCACAAATTTGGTCCAGGGGTCCTGTTTGTAGTGGAAAAGATGCTTCTCCATCACCATTAAAAGTCTACTCCATTCTTCATGAGGGAACTTTGAAAACAGTGCGTTAGCATCATAGTTAGCTGTATGTAAATAGAACAAGTTGTAATAAAAACTGAACAGATGGTTTCCAATTTGAGGTTTCACTAATTCCTTTTACAACTCATGAGAATAAAAGTGAGGAGTAGATTTTAGGGTTGCACCACTTTGTGAAGCTTTCCTTCAGAAACGTCACAGGTTATTAAGATCCAAAACACATTCAAACTCCCTGGAATGAATTAGTTCCTTCCTTACAAAGATAAGTCAGGTGGCATTTGATGTTTCTGTGCCATCCACTGCTCTGGCAGCTAGATGGCAACTGCAGCAGCCATGCTGTCCTTCCAGCCCCTCTGCTGTGCTATCCTGCAGCTCCTGCCTTGCTGCTGTTTTTCTCAGTTTAAAATTTAAGTAATTCACATTGGAAGTATTTGACTGTTCTTTCTCTATCGAAGTACAACCATTGGATACATAATAGCAAGAAAGCAGTCAGGGAACCTTTTTTTTTTTTTTTTTTTTTTTTGTGTGTGTGTGTGTGTGTGTGTGTGTTTAAAACATTTTGCTTCCAGCAGCACAGCATTTGGAGGAACAAAAGAGATACTAAGCAGAGATGAACTAGATGGGGAGGGAATTGAATGGGTTGAAAGATAAATGACAATATGCTCAAGGGTTATGAGAGCCATCTAGCGATAAACACAATAGGAGTAAAAAAGGTCACTCTGAATAAGTGAGCGCAAAAAGTAATCAAGCATTAGAAAGAGGGACATGCCATGTGTAAAGAATGAGGTTCTGGAGTTAAGGGTATAAATACTGATAAGGAAAAGAAAGTGGGAGAATGAAAGCAGATTGCCCAAGAGCTTTCAAAAGTTGCACAATAAAATTGGCTTCAAGAACATCAGGACAAAGAGATACTGAAAAAGCCAAGGACTTCCACAAGGGAAGCAGATGCCTGGGTCCAGCCAGGGAGCAGCCAGGCAAGCCAGAGCTGGAGTGCAGAGGAGGTGAGAGACAGGTATGGCACAGCCTTTCTTGGGAAGCTGTTGTGGCCAAAGGCAGCCCCCACAGCTTTGGGGATGCTCCAACAGAGAAAAGCAATGGCTGCAAATGGGACTGAGGCCGGGGCACAGCACAGATGTGTCCTCAGCAGCCCTTTGCTTGCCATACTGCACTGCCATCAGGAAAAGCAGAAGCTGTGTGCCTGCAGGAATTGCTTCAGGCTGGTCATGCTTCTTCTGCAGTCAGATTCTGCACAAAGCCTCTGTCTGGCATGCAGGGAAGATCTACCCTGACATGCAGCAATGATAGCTTGCTGGGAATGTTTTTTAGTGCTACGAGACTGAATCATATGCAGAGCCTAGTCATTTCAACACCCACCTGGTTCAGTTTAACACAAGACCTATTTCTATAAATTTTACAAGTCTTCCATATGGCATATAGAGAAGATTAATTTTGAACCCCTGCTGCATGTATACATCTTGATTCTGGGCACTTTAATACGTAGTTAAAGATGGAAAAAAATCTCAGGAAAAAAAATCCCTGTGTTTCCTGCCAGCTTGTCTAACTAGTTCTTATCAGCCTGTCTCCTGGGCTGTGAGAGTGTGGGCTTTAGGTTTTTCATCTCTGCATGTCATGGGCAGCTCACAGGGTAAGAACACAGAAATGGCAGCTATAATGCCAATGTTAAGCCAAACAAGATCAATGCATCAGAAACCTGATCTCAGCTGAGGGAGGGGATGCTATCCAGAGGGACTTGGACAAGTTTGAGAAATAGCTTGTGTGAACCTCATGAGGTTTACAAGGCCAAGCACAGGGTGCTGCACATGGACTGGGGCAAGCACCATTATCAATATAGACTGAGAGATGAACAGATTGAGAGAAACCCTGCTAAGAAGGACTTGGGGCGCTCATGGATGGATGAAGGGATGGATGAGAAGCTGCACATGAGCTGACAATGTGCACTGGCAGCTCACAAGGACAAACACATCCCTGCCTGCATCAAAAGCAGTGTGGCCAGCAGGTAAAGGGGGGTGTTTCTTCCTCACTGCTCTCATGAGATGAGCTGGAGTTCTGACCTCTGCTCTGGAGCCCTCAGCACATGAAAGAAGAACCATTCCGAGAGGAAGGCCACAAAAATGATCAGAGGGATGGAGCACCTCTTGTGTAAGGGCAAGCTAAGAGAGCTGGGATTGTTCAGCCTGGATAAGGGAAGGCTCCAGGGAGACCTTACTCTGGCCATTCAAAGTTTAAAGGGGGACCCTTATAAGAAATATGGAGATGAAAGACATTTTAGTAGGGCCTTTGTGACAGGACAAGTGGTAATGGTTTTTAACTAAAATAGAGTAGATTTTGACTATATATAAGAAAGAAATTTGTTATGATGAGAGAGGCAAAACACTGGAACGGACTGTCCAGAGAGGTGGTAGATGCCCCATCCCTAGAAACATCTAAGATCAGGTTGGATGTGGTGCTGGTTGAAGATGTCCCTGATCATTGTATGGGGAATTGGACCAGATAACCTTTAAAGATCCCTTTCAATATAAAGTATTCTACACTTCTGTGAATGTATGAAACCTGATTTGTCTGACCATTCAGATAGACCTGAATGGCATATAGTTCCTGACAATGAAGTTTCCAGCTCTCTTCTTCCTTATAGGAGGATTGCAGGTAATAGTATGGGACATTTAAAAAACTCAACTAATGCCTGAGCAAAGAGTGATGGAGAACATATTAGTGTTCAAAAACCCCCTCAAATCCTGAGTTAAAGTTGTGATTGGGTAGGAATAGGGGGAATTCTGCATAAGATAATTTAATTTTGGCATTTTGGGGGCTGAGTAGTTCCTGAGGCACTTGAAAGGTCTATCATGGAGTTCTATGGTGGTTCCATATTTGTAGGAGCCCTTGGCTCTCATTGCTGTCTCCGATGTTGCTCATATTAAACTCTCCATGGCTTCATCAGAAGAGAACTGAAACCTGCATCAGCAGTTGTGGAACACTCCTGGGGATACGAGTGAGGGACACAGCCTACAAGGATTGGGATTTTAGCAAGGCTACAAGCATTGGGATTAGCATTTTAGCACCACTAGAGAATTTTAATTGCATGCCACAAGGAAGGGAGAAGACCTACAGTGAAGTGTTGCTTTTGCCTTTTTTTCTCCAGAAATGTCTTCTTTTTCTCTTTGCCAGTGAGAAAAGACAAACTTTGTTTGTTTGTTTGTTTGTAAGACTCTTCCCATCTGCTTTCTTCCAGAGTTATTGAGCTGTGGTTTTAATGTGAGACAATCACTGAAATGACATTTAAATTGAGATATTCCTTCCTTATTTCAAAGGAAAGCTAAGCATAAAGAAGGAACAATCCAATACAGAATTTCTTTCATGATTGATCTCTACTTGTAAGGAGATTTTCTGCATTTTCCCTTAAGGAAAAAAACAAACCTTTGTATACTCTTAAGTGAGATCAAGGCCTGTTTTGAAAAGATTAACATATAACTGTACTGGGAACAGCCAACAAGATACACAGTAAAGGAAACTTCATAGCAATGTGTAACTGGGATTACTAAAAGTTGTTTGTGGTTGATTATAATGAAGTTAAGAACAAAAATTAAGAAAATGTCCAGTATGTGATACCTAAAATAAAATTAAGATCAATAGTATTCTAGCTTTGTCTGGTCCTGCTGAGGGGTTTAAGTGACTCTCACTATTATTCCTTCTGCTTGGAAGCTGAGGAAGTCTTTTTATGCCCAAAAGATTTATGCCCAGCAATAGAGAGTTATCAAAGAGATGTGTGTCTCTTCAACATGGAAGAATAAGTGTGTGAGAAAGCTTCTATGTCCACAGTGAATCAGTGGCTTCTCAGTGCTGGCTGTCTTTTAAAGCTAAGACATCACAGGATATGTAGTTCTGAAAATGATGGATGGCTTGATCCTAGGCCCAAAGGTCCTACATTGGGCACAAGAGATGGATGGGATCTTCTGCAGGGATCCCAGCAGCCACGCTGCCTGGAGAATGAGCCACTGGGGGCTTCACTTCTGAGACTATGTGCTTGTACACAGAGGGCAGCATTTTCCAGCCCCACCAAGGAAAATGAAGGGGAATTTGCAAGGACTATGTTCCAGAATTTTGCTTATGCTCTTCCTATAGGCATTAGAGGGGACAGACCTGTCCCCACTTTTTCAGATTGAACAAATTCCATCTGACATAGCAGCTGGACAAAATCTGAATTTACTTCCTATGTAATGAGGACGCAAGTATTATCACAGCTGAGCCCCATGTCCCATGATGTGTCACAAGGTTGTGTCCCCAAAAGCTGGGCAGAGATAATTGCTTTCTGTCTTTAACCATTTTTAGGAGTTTTGTTCTCATCCTTTCAGCTTTAATGGCTTGCCTCTTTCCTGTGGTCTGGATAATCAATGCTGCTGTGTTTATAATCAACACTTGAGTGATTTTTCATGAAGTAAAACACAAAGAGTGGCCTTGCTGAGTAGGCAGCATGAATGTATTTGATTTGTATTTTATTCTCAACCATTTATTCTTAAGTCGACCCCCTTTCCTCCCTGCAACTAGCAGGCTTTCAGCATAAATGATAGAGCAGAGGCTTGCACTGTCTTGCTTAATATTAGGCTTTATTCACAGTTGCTGATGTTTCATAAATCATACCTGAACAACTGAGCTTTGGTAGAGGTCTGTGGATCTTATATTGGTTCTGCAAACACATATGTAGAGAAAGAAGTTGAGAGGAGTATGTGTATACTTCTGTGGACAGGGAATTTCCCAGGAAACATTTATTACCCTATGCAGAACTTTTCCCTGCTGGCTGTCTCCAGGTTTGGCATTAACATCATGTCACAAGCAAATGTCAAAGATGTTTTATCAGGTTATTTCATTTTGGTTTTGCCATTAATATGCACCTACATCGTTTCGTCTTCTTTGTCCTTACACTCCAGTTATTAAAACACTTTAATATTCCCTATGGATCTTCTTTAGTCAGCCTATACATATTTAATACAAGCAGCTCCTCTGAGGGAAACAGTCCTTCTATCAGCAGCTTTGCTGAAACAAGCTTACGTCTTCCTTGAATGCAAAGTGGAGGAATACACTTGTAACTAAATGACTTTAGAGAAAAAGCATCAAGTGAACATCATGAGTTCCTCAATTCCTAATTTCTAAAAATGACACTGATGTACTAAAAAAGCCATTATGCATCAGTATGTGTTGTCTTACAAGAGTGAGGTGTCACATGGCAAAAGCATGTGTGTAATAGGAAGAAAAAATTGTTACCCTTAAAGAAATTATATTTATAATCTAAAAAAAAAAAAAAAAAACCAAAAAAAAAACCAGTTGGGCAGTAAGATGGAGCCTGGAGGCAGTGCTGAATTGAAAATATTATCTTGCCTTTGGTTCTTCAGCCATCTCTGAGGTAGCTTCTCTGGCCAGTGATGGGCTAAGGTCCTCCAAAAAATATTTGAGGAAAGAATGGGTGAAAGCATTTCAAACAAGACTCTTTTGTCTTAAGAATTATTTTAAGCATCTTAGTTGTGTCTAACTTCCACCTTCCATCAGGGTTGGTTTTCATCAGGATCATGCCTTTATGATTTTCCACTCCTATTTTTCAGTGCCTGCAGGATGAGCTATTCTTCTCATGGATGACACATTTTCAAGTAAATTTCTATTTTGCTGCTCTTTGCTCATGCACTGAGTTGCAAAATATTCTTGTCCTTCATCACTGCATAACATTATGTGAAAAATAAATGAATGTAGCATTTTCTCCTTTAGGTCATGCGTGTTGTTGATATTCATTCAGACTGGACCTAAGGCAGAACTCTCTCTCCTGGAGAAAAATCATCTCCTCTGGCTTTAGGTGGATTCTTCCTTCCTGGCACAGAAAAGGATTCAGGGATAGGTGCACAATTGACTTTTCTCTGTCACAGTGATGACTGGCTCTCCAATAAATGCATCTCCCCATTCTTATTGTTCCATGAAAATCAGATATTTTTAGCTCACTTTGCAGACACCAATTGGCAGTGACATTCTGCCCTTTTAGAAAAGTAAATTCAGTCACTGAAAATATAAGTTCCACTCCTGCAAACAGATATGTGTGCATAGTCTGTGCCACTTTGCTGATCCATATTGATCAGGGATAAGGGTCTGTCTCTGCAGATAGCTTTGAAGGTTCAAGGTCTCTGTTGTGGCAACATGAGCAGTTTGCTGAGAGCCTGTACATAAAAGGAAACTGGGAGATGAAGTGGAAAATCTTGTCTCTGACCTCCCCCCCGACAGCATGGGAGGAAAGAATGTCAACTTGGGCATTTTTCGGCTTTAACTATGAATAGCTCCAGTGGAGTTAATGATACTTAACTAGTGTTTTGTAGACAGCTAATCTGTTCTTCTGATCCTCCCAAGGCTCCCTGCCCCCTTTCCCCTTTTTATTAAAAAATGAACCCACTCAAGGCAGAATTTTAATCTTTTGTGACCTGCAGTTTTCATAAAGAGCTGGTTGGACAGGAGCAATCATAAAGTTTCTGTATCTGATGGCATTGTTCTGAAGCATTTGTTGTGCTCCCCACTTGTGGTTCAGCTGATAAGCACAGTTCAAGAAATAAGAAAAGCATTGTTGATTGTCAACAGGCATAACAAAAACAGATTGTGTTCTGATGGTATTTTAACAGAGATATTCTTTTAAAAATGTGCAAAGTTGACTGTGCTGTTTTGGATAGACATTTTCTAAATGCACAAAATGCAATGGGAACAATAAAATACATTAAAATCTTTAAGATGAAAGAGATCAGACAGATTTTTTTATGTCCAATCCATTAAGTTGTCTGAGGGATGGATTATGTGCTGTAATTATCACCATAAATGCACCTGATTAAAAAATTTACATAATTAGTATATTAGTAAGTAGCTTTGAAAAGAACGGGTACATATATTTGTGTGTGTGTGTGTGTGTATATGGTCAAAAAGATCATGCACACATATATATGCAAATTATATATCTAGTCCAAGAAAGGCACCTAGTAACCAGGGCCTTCTTTCAAGACCAGTAGCTGAAAAATGAGAAGCTGGAAATCTTTAGGAGAAGATTTCAAAGTGGTTTATAACACAATAAATTGGTAGGCCACCAGCTTCTAGGAGTTGTAGCAGCTCTGCCTACGAGCAGCATTTGTATGGTGGCAGGATAAAGGGGCCACTACTGGAAGTCTTTGCTATATGTCAAATCTTTTATGCCAAAAGTCCCTCAGTGAGGTGCAGCACATCATGTGGGCTCTGACACTTGGAGTCAACTGCAGAAATGTCATTGAGAGAGGAAGTTTGGGATGAGCAATTTTAACACAAAGATTTTCCAGCTTCCTCAGACTCAAGTTCTAAATTTAGTTTCTCCTCTCCTCTCCTCTCCTCTCCTCTTTCCCTTTTTCTAAACAATGCTGGTGTTAGAATAGCGTTAGGAAAAAGAAATATTTATTGACTTTGTAATGGGATTAAGGAAAATTGGAAGAGAGTATCATTAACCCAAGGGATAAATGTTATATATGCAATCACTGCTATCCAAACTGTTGTTCATCTGGAAAACCAATTTAAGTTAAGCCTTTTTTAATTGCTTCTCTGTGTACATTTACTCAAATCAAGGAAGGTGCAGAAATATTTATTTTCTCTTTGCCAGAATTTTGTTGAGAATATCTACCTTTTTTTTTTTTTCTTTTGGCTACTTCTTATAAATATGGATTTGAACAAAAATGTCTGCTTCAGAGTCAGAATATCTCTGTCCACTGAAGGAAGGAAGATTTCATCCTGCAGCAACAGGAATTGGGGTGCAGCAGAAGGTGTCTAGACAAGATTGAGAATTTCCCTATACCACATCACAGGATCTCCTTTATATCAAAGTGAAACATTTCATATTAAACTGTTGGAGAGTGTTCAGGGGAGGGCCATGGGGATCGGGGGGTCTGGAGGGGGAACCTGGTGAGGAGCGACCAAGTGACTTGGCCTGTTTAGGCTGAAGAAGAGGAGACTGAGGAGAGACCTCATTGTTGGTACAACTCACAGTTGTGCCTCACAGTTGTACCTCATTGCAGGTACAACTTTCTCCTGAGAGGAAGTGAACAGGCAAGAACTGATCACTCAGGCACATGGTGTGACCCTGGGGGTGTCCTGTGCAGCACCAGGATTTGGACTCAATGATCCTAATGTGTTCCTTCCAACTCAGCACTTTCTCTGATTCTGTGGTTCTCACTTTTCCTTGGCTCTGGAAAAGAAGGGTTTCCTTGGAAAATTTGCTACTTCTTTTTTCTGATTTTCTGGTCAACAAAAGGATGCAGTTTTACTGCAGGATGGTAAATAGATGCAGCAAAGGGGCTGCATTTCAACTGTAGCTATCACTCAGGCAGGTTAACTGTTGCCTGTGTGTTCAAAGAGGAAAAGGCTTTGAGATGAAATGGCCAATGTAAGAGTAGAGATTAGTTTAACATTTGGGATACTGCTGACTGTATTTCAATATTGACCTTGAGCTCTTCCTTGTCAGTAATGTATATATTAAGCCTTTGAGCACCAACATTATTTTATTGATGAAGTAACCTTTTGCTTGTGGTAATACTGGGAAACCACTGCATGTATTTCAATGGAATTTTTCTATGTGAGAAAAGCAACAGTAAAAAGCTCAATTTTACAATTTTCTTTTAGGTGCAAAACAGCCCACAAACCTCTGCATAAAACATTTTTCCTTTGTCAGCATATCAGAAGGTAAATTCTCAGTGCTAAATCTTGGCACAGTGTGTATGTGGAACTTCATGGCATACCTGTCAGATGTTCTGATTCATTTTTAGGACTCTGAAATATCACAGCTATAAAAGATTTAAAAGTTCAGCACAGATTCAGCTGCTTAATTCAAAGAACTGTGCTCATTAACTGTTTACCTGCCCTTTGCATACCCTCCAGGCTGAAAATGGGAATTGGCATCTTAACAAAGAGCAGTGCACCAGTATTGTGCTAATGAGATGCTTGGCATATTCACCTCCATGCCACTCTGCAGAAGTTCATTCCCTTTCATGGTACACTGTGTGGGGAGAAGGCAGTGGCACCCAGGCAGGCAGCCCAGGCAGAGGAAAGCCACAGAGTCCACTGAACAGGACATCAGCCCCATTCTCTTCCCTCACATCCAACAAGCAAATCCGTATCTACAATGCACAGTGCTGCATCTTGTGGTTGCTGCAGACTTCCTCACCAACCCTTTTACTTTTCCTTTCATTTCATGTCACTTCCTATCAGCTGGAGGAGCACGGACACAGATGGGTGGTCCTTGCCTTGGAAGATCTTACATGTGCTGACAGCACAGCTGCAGAACAAGACTTTCCTGATTTCACAGAACAGATTTCAAGGCTGCTGCATACAGGGTTGTCCAGTATACACTTGATCCCCTTATTTACCTATAGACCCTCTCTAGAGTTGTTATAAGAAGTGAAGCCAAACAGTACCAAATATTGCTTTAAAAGTATGTAGATTTGCTACTTCCCCAGCTCTTTTCTCTTCAAGAACTAGTTCTATTTACTGGAAATTTTTGGCAGTCACAGGATAGTGAGTACCTACATGTTTTAGTGCTGCATTCTCTTTGCTGGGAGATGCTGTGGAATGTAGACTTCTCTAATGACAGCTCCTTCAAGCCCTTTTCAGTCTTGTTGAGTTTCCTTATTAATAGAAGAGAAGCAATCTTCCTTCAATGGCAGCAACTCTCTAGGCAACTGCTGAATTTATAAGAATACAGATGGTATCTGCCATTTCCTTTTTTCAGTACCACAATGCATTCCTCATCTGACATGTGGAACTTGTTTGGTACCATAATACAGCAGCTGGAGACACTTTTCTTAGAGGTAAAGGCAGTTTTGCTTGCATTTTTCTTGGCAGCATTGAATTTTGCCCACCTGCAGACAACATTAATATTTTTTCCCTTCTGTGATAGCAGAGCTCATGATGGTGATCTGATTTGAAATATTTTGGCTCTATGCCTCTTCCTCTCTGCACCACAAACTGATAGAGCTAAGCACATCTCTCTTTCTAAACAGGAAAAAAAAGACAAAAAGAAAGAAAAAAAGCAGGCAAGCATCAAGATAAATCTGTATGTAGAATTTAAAGTATTTAAATGCAAATGTTATGCATTGGGATCTATCTGTGGCAGATAACAGTGCTAGATTTGAATTCTACCAAATTAAACAAAACTCAAGACTGTTTTATTAGAAGAACTAAATGGAGATGAATGCTATAGAGCTGGGTGCTTTGCAGTTCAGGCTGATCTTTCCTGACAGGTTCTGGTGTGCTGCTGACTGCACTGGAACAGCCCAAAAATGGAGAGAAAGAGGAGGATCTGACTGAAATGCAAAGATGCATTAATCATAGAGAGGATGTCTATGTCAGCTTCTGACAGCAAAATCCATACATTTGGTTGATTGCATGCTGTTGATTAACTGGTTTCTGGGATATTTCCCTATTGTGTTTGGCAACAGCTGTTATTGCAGTAATTTGGGTTTCAGACTCTGGGCTTTGTAGTTGTAGCTCCTCTCTGTCTTAATGGCTCTCGAAGCAGCCTGCTGGTCCAATGTATAGCACAGCTGAAGAAAATCGAAAGATCTAGAATAACATGGCATGGAAATAGTACCATTTCTGAGGATTTAGATGATACTTTTAGTGTCTCCCTTGCTCCATATCCTGTTGGAGTCGTTACCAACTCAGTTTGTCAGGCTTTAGATCTGTGCTGCTTGGAGTTGGAGTTACTGTTTGGGCTCACTACCAGTTCTCACTGGCAGAGACACAAAAGAGTTAAAAAAGTTCAAGAAGTCTTTTCAAAGTAGGCAATAACTCCTCCTACTTGACATGTTGTTAAAGTTTTCCTCAGGGTTTTAATCCAGAGTACCTAAGAGAAAATATGCATCCAGATAAAGGCAGATATCTGGGTGCAAGCAGTTTGCCTTAGTTTTTGAGTGCAAATATCAACAGGCTGACAACTCTCCTGAGTGCAGGCAGAAGCTCGCATTTGCTACATGCATTTAGCATTAGCATGTAGCAAAAATATGTTCAATTGTAAATATCAGCAGACTTCTCTTTTCAAATATGCAGGAAAAGACAGTGGGAGCAAACCATATCCTCCAGCTGCAGTTCAGTCAGATATTTACTTCACTTATTCAGTGTAGAGGCATATATTTTGTGCAAGTCACGTGGATTTTGAAGTGAATTACAAGATCAGCTGTTCTGACAGGCCAAAAAGAATATTTTTAGTTCCACAGTTAGTAAACCAAATCAGCAGGACATGACTTTTTGTGTGTTCTCTGTGAAAATCAACTGTTCCCTAGTGTTGGAGGTGAAAGGGTACATTTTTCCTTTAGCACATGGAATGACTGAATTTCAGCCACTTCACTGTTCTAGCAGAGCTTGTTCTCATAGGAAAACTTGGTGAGTAATTACAAATATCTGTAAAAGCAGCTAGAACTGCCTCTTCTTTGGCTCTTATCTAAAAGTGTTTTTAAAAAGTAGCTGAGTAATTTGATAATCTGCTAAAGATTTTTAATATAAAGCACTGAACAGAAATGCTGCAGCTTTGTGGGCTGTTTGAGGCTTGCATCTTCTCATTGTATCAACCAAGTCCTTTCTGAAGCACAGTCAGCCAGAAGTGGGGCAGGCAGCTGAGAGTTCTGGGGTAAAAATTTAATCTTCTCACTTTCACAGAACCATAGAAACCTAGAATGGTTTGGATTGGAAAAGACAAAGTTCGTGTAGTTCCAACCCTGTCATGGGCAGGGACATCTTCCACTTAATCAAGTTGCTCAAAGCCCAATCCAACTTGTACTTAAACATTTCCAGGGATAAAGCACCCATAACTTCTCAAGGAAACTTGTTCCAGTGCCTCACAGTAAAGAGTTTCTTCCTAATACCTAATGTAAGCCTGCCTTCTTTCAGTTTGGAGCTATTCCCCCTTGTCCTGTCACTACATGCTCTTGTAAAAGTCTCTCTCCATCTCCCTTGTAGGCTCCCTTTAGGTACTGGAATGTGCTTTAAGGTTTCCCCACAGCCTTCTCTTCTCCAGGCTGAACCATCCCAAATCTCTCAGCCTTTCATTTTCTTTATAGGAAAAAAAAAAAAAAAAAAAAAAAAAAAGAGATATGAAGGGAATAAAGGGAATATTAAAGTGAAATAAGTCACACAGCAAAAATTATACAACTGAATAATCCCATCTCTAGGGAAATAGCAAAATAGCAAATATTATGTAAGAGACTCAAGCCCTCCTAATAAGGATTCCTGCCTTCTTGAAAGGATAAATTGGATTGGCATGTATCTAAACTTGGAAAATGAGTTAATGAAGGAAACTAAAAAATCATGCAAAGGACAGGAAAAAAGCAAATATGGAAAAAACTGTTTATGGTTTCTCACAGTTTCACTAGTTGTCTTCTAATGTTTCCATAATTTGAGCCCATCTAGGGAAGTTTTTGCCTTTTTACCACAGGATGTTGTGGATATTAAAAGTATAAATGGCTGCAAAAGGCAATTCATGGAATTAATGGGAAATGAAAAGATCCTTACAGGATGTTAAACACAGAGGAAAATACAATAACTGGCTTAGGATGCTGAGATTTCTGACAGCTGAGAGGATACATTAGGGAGAGTATCTGGGTGTGCTTGTGCTTTTTCTATCTTCTTTCCTTTGTTCCTTAATGCCAAGTTTTGATCTGAATACACTTTTTGTCTTTCAGCTTCAGTATTGCTAAAAGCAAAATCCGTGGTTAAAGGAAGGGAGTAAAAGGTTCTAGCTGATGCTTGTCAATTACTGTGTTGAAGGCTTTTCCTCTTCCTTTACATCCACAAAGTAGTGATTTCAGAGGAGTTGGTGCCAGTTCACTGAAGTTCCAGTAACAAAAAGCAAGAGGAATTACTTAAATCTGAGATCTTAATCATCCTTAGAAGGGTCCTTCTCCTATATGTGAAAAAACTCTGAGAAAGTTTAATTGTGGAGCAAAACCAGTCATTTAATAATTAAGTCAAAACTTAATTTATCACCACTTACCAATTTGGGGGAATGGGAGGGGGTATAGGGTGGGCAGGGGTGGTTTAACCTGCTGCCCTAGAACTTATTTGTGCCTTTCAAAAACCACATGTGTTTGGGTGAAAAACTCCTACCACCCTGTTACCTCTGTCCAAACAGTTTTAAATTTACTTTTCCAAAACAATTCCATTCAATTCAGTTGCCTTTCAACTCTATCTGTATATTAAAATGTAACAGTCATTACTGAATGAAACAAAGTCTTGATTTTATAGCTGAATATTTGATATTGGGGGTTTCCTATTGCACTACCTTACAGTTTTCAGTCTGCTAGATTCACTTGGATAGAATATCTCTTTTTTTTAGTATTCAAATAAATGCAAAATGCCTGCATTTAGTCTTCTCATTAATGTTTAAAAGATAATTTTCTTAACAATTAATATGAGCTTTTTTGATGTTGCAGATATGGAAGACAGAGGTAAAACACCTGTTTTACAGGGATGGCTCCCCTTGGTCCTGTTTCTTGACTTTGGCAGCAGCAAACGTGGTACAGTTTTAAAATCTTTCTAGTTTCTGGTCTAGGTTTAGGGACTTTTCCAGATGTTGATTCTGCTCCCTTACTGAGTCTCTGCTTCAGCTCCAGCCCACTCCACTGGCGCACACAGGAGCCACAGGACAGGTTATTATCAGCTCTGTGGTCTGTCTCTGCAAACAGCACAAGAGGATGATACAATACTTTTTCTATCATTACATGTGTATGGCACCCTGAAGGGGAATAGGAGATAATTGTAGGAATTCTCAACGGAACTACTGAAAAGCTAAGCCAGCTTCTCTGCTCAGTCTCCCCTTGGGCAAGAGGACCCAGGTCAGCCAGGTGGACAGGTTCTGGGTAGTGGGAAGGACAGGTTGCCGCAGGCAGGGAATGACTGTGGTGTGCTCTGCTCCTGCCTGGTGCCAGGCACGGATGCTGTGGCTCCTGCAGGTGCTGCACCAGTGCTGTTGATGCTGTCGATCCTCTTCTCTCCCAGCTGTTCCTGGCTGTGCTGCAGTCTAAATCCTTCTGGCAGAGCTTCAAGCAAGGTAATTGTTTATGCAGAGGCAGTAACAGAGCTCCATGTAATGCCCTACTTCGTTTTTGTATGGGGTGGGGATTTTTTGTTTGAGGGTTTTTTGTATCTTGTTGTTTGGTTGTTTGCTTGGGGTTTAGGCCTTTTTTATTGTTTGGTTTGGTTTAGGTTACGGTCTGCACAGTACTCACAAATGCCTGTCTGCTGTTGTGTTGCAGGTACACAAGTCAGGTGCCCAGAGAGAGGCCGATGAAGAAACCACAGTGTTACCACCTAGGACGTTGCTAAATCGCTTCCCCCATTAACTAGTGACATTTGAGTTAAACTAATGAGAAGCATGTCTGCTGCAATGCAGTACACATTTATTCTTGGAGACTGCTTTCTTCAGCTTATTTACTGTTTTACCAACACTCTTTGTCACCATTACAGCTGATTAATGATGCCTTTCATTAAAGGGAAACTATTACAGACATTCTTATTTGATCTACTTTGAAACTTTTCTATTTCTGATCATAGTCTTGTCCCTCCTTTCTCCTCCTTCTCATCTTTTCTCGGAAATGATAAGTGAGGCAAGAGATAATGCCTTCTCAGCTTTTGATCAACTGCGGTACATATGGCACATGATGAAAATCAGGCAAAAAAGTAAAGTGATATTCTTGATAAAACAGGTACATCTACATTAATAATCTGCCATCATCTAAATTGCCATAAAATCCTCAGCTAGACTGATATAATCCTAATGCCTTTTGCACAATAGGCAGGTTTTAAAGTACAAAACTACATCTCTTCTCTGATATAATCTGTATTTTAAAGGAACTTGCTGTATAAGGGATGGCCTCAGGATTTCTACAGCTGGGGTATTCAGCTGCTTGCTTTAGGCTTATCTGACCTTGCCTGTTTTATAAGTAGCTCTCTGAAAGGACTTTTAAGAAATATTAGAAGTGCAAAACACTCAGTTCTGATTTTATTTTTTTTCTAACAAAAACCCATGCATGTGTATTCTGAGGATTCCGTCCAGGATTCTGGATAGACCCATGGGTCTACTGGATGGGAAGCAGTGGCTGTGCCCCCATCAGGGGATGTCTTTTTGGAACCAATTTATACCATCTGATTTTCTATACTGATGTCTCATTTTGTACTATGAAAATAAAAGGTGTACTTTGGGGATTTTTTTCCCCATTTGTATAAGCACCTACATTCCTTGGAGTTTCTCAAGACATCTAAATTTAATAGCAGGAACTCCTGGAAAAGCAAAGTCAAGACACTTTCTTGTGCTTTAGCATTCCTTCTCTCTGATATTCCAGTATGCAGAGAGCATGACTTATCCAAACCTCTATCCATTGAAAGTTAACCAGGCACAGAAGAGCTTTGTCTGATTGGGAAGGAGCAGCAGAGACCACACAACAGAAAGAAAAACACATTTTCAAAAGAATGTGTAGGTCAATTACATCTTATTCAGATATCTTTTTTCTTAAATAACATATGATATGATCCAGCTCATAAATGCCCTAAATATATTCAGCCTACTGCAAAGACAGCATCTTAACACCATGCTAGAGAGATGAGGTAATGAGGAATACCTCTCTTTTCTCATAGGTATCAAGTTACAAATATTTTACACCATGATTCATCAGCTGTGTTTGACTTGCAATTTATCTATTCAATTTGCTGCTATTCATCTTTCTTCCTTCTGCCATGCTGTCTCCCTGTATTCTTGAGCAATATCTTCCTCCTTCTGGGTTTGATTTCCTTTCACCCCAGTCAAGGGAAATAAAGGTGTAGCAACATGTCAAGGGGGTATCTGGATTGAGGAAAAAATAAGAAAGGTTAAAAAAGCCAAGGTTTCCATAGATGTGAGATCTTGACTGAACAATTTTATTCTGTGGCAGGAGGCAGGGGGCAGTCTCTTTGCAGTGGTGCCACACAGATAGAGACAAAACCTTGTGCCACACAGATAGAGACAAAACCTTGTGAAACCATTATCTGATTTTTTTCTCTGTGCCAATCACTGTCATACTTAAACCCTACAAGGTTCTGTCCCTATAGCACATTTCCCAGTTCTTTCAGCATCTCTCATGTCTTTGTCCAATACTGAGGATGTGGTTGTGCACTTATGACCCAGAACCCCAGAATATTTTGCTCAGCAAAATATATTCTGGAAGTTACTCAGTAATACATAGGTATGTGCATTTTCTGTTTGAAAAAGGAAAGATCTTACCTCTGGAATTGAAGCTATGATTGAAAATATTGTACCTGTGAGCAGCTTCTTGATTATGACAGAAGAGAGTGTATGAGGAATATGGGTACAGTGAATGGCTTCCCAAGGACAGGAGCTGTTTGCAGCCTTTCTCACCCATAAACATTATTTCTGTTACCCACCAGACCCAACCGGGTGATTACTAAATGTGGAACATGAGAAATCAGATCAAGGTGGTATTATGGAGCTCAGTGGACTGTGGTATTAGAAATGTGCTTTACTTAAACAGCTCTGAATTTTTATTATCTTTAGTCAGAGAAAGACAGAACATGATGCAAAGAATTTTCTTGTGATGTCCAAAATGTATTTTTAAGCTTGGTTCTTCGTGAATGTTCTCAATTCCACAACTCCTGAGTGTTTTGTTTATGTGAGTTCCCTGATCATTACAATGCCTTAAAGCATTACATCCTCTTAGAGACATGGACTTTGCAAAGTGTGCTGTAATCACAGTAAAGGCAAGACAAAGTTCTGTGATTATACAGTGCTTTGGTTCAGAATATGAGCACAAGATCAATAAGCAGTACATTGATGACCATTCAGTCTGCACTGAGGTGAAAGGAGTAAGACACACATTTAAAACAAATGCTGCAGCTGAGAAATTTTCAACAAATAATTTGTGTCCCAGTAGTGGTTTACCTCAGTTGCCCTTTACATTCTGTGAGGAAAACCTGCACTGCAAATATCAGCATTTCCCTTTGTTTAACAGTGGGAGCGAGCATGGATTTAAAGCTAAAGAAGACAAAACATACCAAGGATGCCTCATTCACAATCACTTCAAATCACACAGGACCTTGTAGTGCTTGAGATGATATATTGTTCCCCACACTGTCATTTCCTGGGTTTATCCAGTCTTCAAAATTTCTTATATTCATTTCAGAAAGCCCATTATACATTATAAACAATTATGCTCAGCTCTTTTCTCAAAGATTTATCCTCTCAATTTTTAACCATTGGTTGTGGCTTTGAACAACACCTTGTCTGCTCAGCGCCTGATAATTAAGGGAATTACACAGGACTTGCTAAAACAGCAAATGGTGGTGACGACTTGAATTTAACCTTAACACATCCTTGTTAGTGCTGGGGCCAATGCCTTAATCTAAATATCTACTTATATGCTCTGATTGTGGTTTATTTAGCAGCAGAGAACCTTGTCAAACACAAGAGCTGCTGGCTGTAGATCAATAGCTGCATGAGCCTAGTCTGCTCTCCTGGTTTTTCTGGGTGATTAGTTTTGCACCAAAGATCTGCTGGCAGCCTGCCAGTGCCATGTGTTGGGCCCGTGAATCTCTTTGAATTGCCTGGCATTTGGATGGGAAAATTGTTCACTGTCTTTGGAAATTCTTACGTGGAAATTCTATGAAGTATCTCATATTAGTTTAAAAATGGTAAATTTAAAAATATTATAGAAAAAAGCTGATGAATCAGTTCTGGTTGTAAACTGGAGATGCATACATAAATAAATCAAGTTTATTCAGGGTTTCAGATTAAATGATAAGGTGCAAAGCTAAACATTTTTTTATTTTTAAACTTTTATCCACTTCTTTTTTCTTAATGCATCAAAATGGAATGAATAGCATTTCAGCATTTCTGTCTGTGGGATAATCTGTGCCTTTCCTTCCACTTCTTTCTCTATCTTCCCTCACTCTCTTCTTTTTTGCAAATTGTTATGCTCCAGGTGTACTTGTGGGCACTGTAATAAAATTCAATAATACATTTCAAAATGTTATAGTTCTGGAAAATTTAAAACTGTAGAGAGTTCCAAAAGTTAGGCAGAAAAAATGAAATAGGTTTTAATCTTAAAACATCATAGATTTCACTTCTATTAAAAATTTTCACAAAATAAATAAAAATGGGAGAGTGTACAATAGGGGAGTTATTTCTGCTGTTATTTCAGAATTTAATATTACTATTTGTTTGTATTATATTAAAAAATAGATGGGAGATTTTGATAAAAAATTCATTTTAATTTTAGGTGCCTTCCCTCAAAATCATGAAAAACGTCTCTGCATCTGGTTTTAGAATTTAAATACCTCTGCACATGACGGGTGCTGCAGGAAGTGATTCATGCTACTTGTTTAAGGATGCAGTGAGTCTGCCTGAGAGGTGCCTGTATATCTCCTGCCAGTGGAAGGAGAGTAGGCTAGAAAAGTACTTTAGGGCTAGTTTTGAGAGGGCTGAGGTCAGAAGTGGCTCTCTTCCCTTTTGAAATTTGCAGTGGGCAGTCCCATGCATTTGTAGCTATCCAGATCACTGTGATGATCTGTCCTGAAGTCCCTAGGCTGCAAATCCTTGAGGCACAAAGAATTGATGTGTGTGTGTGTTTAAAGCACAGAACATAATAGACCCATGGCTGTGGGGATAACACAAAACTGTTACACAAACTTCAATGGTTACTGTTTTGTATTTTTTTGTACACAACCTTCTGTAAAAATTAGAAAGCTGTCAAGCCCATTAAACTGAAGCATCATGGACAGTTGCTAAGATCATATTGAATAATTTCTAGGTGTTCATGTGATGTTTTTGTAAATATTAGATAAGACAGAGCACAAAACAGCCAGGCATCTTTGAAGCTGAAAACAATAAATATGTGGTATTTCTTTATGATGGTTCACATTTAATGTTAAAATCCTGGTAGTGAGCCTGACTTTGGAAGGCTGCGTTACTAGAGATTGATCTATAGCTATGAATCACATGATTTAATGAGGGCTGCACCAGGCCAGTAACTCCTGAGCCTGGCTGTTCTTTCTCCCCTAATGGGATATCTATAGTCTTGTTATTCTTGTTTTCTTTCTGACCCTCCTCATGGTCTTTCATGAGTCTACTACAACTTCTGCATTGGAGGTTGTATTTAGTTAGCTTCCAGAAGACTTTGCAGTGACGGCTTTGAGTTTATACTTTCTCAGAAGAGTGTCATTAATATATTCATCCTATTAAAGCAGTTCTAACTGGAGACTCCAGTAAGGAAACAACATTCCATGAGTGACCAAAATTTTAAAAAAGTTTTATCTGTATCACGTTAACTCCTTGTTTCAATTGGAAAGCACTGGTAGCTCTACAACATAATTTACATTTCCTAGGATTAGAGGATAGTAGGACAGCCTAGGATGGAAGGGACCACAGGAGGTTTGCAGTGCAAACTCCTACACAAAAGCTTAGTGAGATCAGTCAAATCTTCATAGTCTGAAGAGATGGAGATTTCACACCCTCTCTGGACATCCTGCTCCACTGCCTGGCTCTCTTCTTGGAACCAATTTTTTTTTATATATATATTATTCCAGTCATATTAATCAGCTACCTCTTCTGCTGCTTGAACACACTTGGTCTAAAATTTTGGCAAAACAATTTCTTGGAAAATGGTATACAGAAGCACTAGAACACTTTGAATTGTGTAGCCATTTAAATCAAAACTGCCAAAGAAAAGAATTGTGATTGAAAGCATTTTGTTTTAGAGTTACTGTCATCGAAAGAGACCAGAGTAAAATTATGAATATATATATGTATATGTGTCTATCTATTACATATGCTTTTTTCCTATGGCATATCAGTTTTAGACTATATGACATTTATACAGACCCACTACCAAGAATGAAAAAAAATAATACAAAACCATAACTGTATAATGAGCAGACAAAAATATCTGTATTTTCAAAAGTAAATCCTTTATTGAAATCAAAATTTTTCCTAGATATCATTTTCAAGGTAAGAAGTTTATTGTTATAGCAATATCTCCAAAGTATTAATTTCTACTGATAACAGAAAAAAATCCAAATTTCTATTAAAACAGACAGACCAAATTTAACCAGATTTTAATCTAAATGCTACCTGCTGATGGTTCTAAAAGTGTTTTTATGGAAGATTGAGCTAACCAGTAGAAAAAAACTCAATTTTCTTGTAAAGTACCATGAATGTTATTGATCTCCATCCTATCCTGAGACAAAATTTCACTCTATAGCATTTACTAGTTTTGTCAATTAATGATACTGAAAATAATCTTCTTAGCATCATTTATACTCCCTTTATGTTGTATAATAACAGTCAGAAGTTTTACATACCTGCTTGATAGGAATTTTACATGTAGAACTACATATAGAACATATGTATATTTGCTCTTCAAGAGAGCAAAAAATACAGTAAACACAGTTCAGCTGTGGTACAACACAGATAAAGCTAAAGGTCCTGGATCAAATCCTCAGCAGGTGAAAAATAAACGACATTTCATTGACTTCAATGGAGGTACTCCTGTTTGTGCCAGGGAGGATCAGGAATATGAAAGGAAGCATTACAAGAGCCATGAAGAAAACAAAAGCATTGAAATATTCTAATATACTGTGATTGTGTGTGGATCCCCAGAGAGGTGCATTCTAGAAATAGACCAGGAATTGCAATTACAGTGCAGATAAAGAAAGACAATGAAACCATCTCATTTTAGATTCATAGGGTCAGAAAAGAGAAATTGCCTGACATATTCTGCTCCTTTGAAAACCACATATGTTAACAAGGAAGGGAGAGCATAGAACCTAAAGCAGAAGAATTTGCTGCATCATATTTAAAAGCTTTTAGAAAGGTGTATTTTTTTGTGCTTAAGGAAACAACAATGCTGAGTTAATTCTGCAAATGGGGTTAGCCAGAAATTTGAAGAGCTGAGGTGAAACCTAAAGTGAAGCTGAATATTTACAACTTCACTCTGCCCTAATCCTAATGCTGCAGCATGAATACATTTTCATAATCTCTGTGCTTGTGAGTCATCCTGGTGTCCTTTGCTGCACAAATTCACACCGGGCTATGTAATTATTTTTAGAAAATAGGAACTTTGTCATCTTTGCCCTGCAGAGGGATCGGGTGATGCCATTGGATCCCCATTGCTTTCCTGAACTTGTGACAATGAGGAACAAGCTCACACCAGTGATTATTCATGAGCTTTGTCATAATCACGATGTGTATATGTAGATACAGAGCTACTGGGAATGGTTTCAATTAGAGCTCTGTGTGATTGGGAGTAGTGATGTTTGCTTCAAGCTTTACAAGCTGATGAAAATAACCTTCCAAACATGGTATCTCAGACCCCAAGAGCCTGAGGGGCTTCCCATCCTGAAGGAAGGATCTGGCAAAGGAAGAGAAATAGTGCACATGATTGAATGCTTTCTTTCCACACATAAAAGTGTGAGCCTGACAAAAAGTGCTTGGGATTACTGGACAGCTAAGGGGATGCATAATGAGATATGGAGACCTTCACCTTTGGGTCACCTGTGACATGAAGTCATTACCATCTGTCAGCTGTTTAGCAGTCTATGTGAAATGAATGTTGTCCTCTCTTCTCTGTGACCAGAACTGCAGCCAGCCAAAATGGCACATATTGGCATATTTCAAAAGACACTCGGACCACTAAGATTTCTTACAGTGCTGAGAATGAACTGATTCCCCTCATTCATAGTTGTTTCTCTTGTGCATACTTCCAGCTTTTACTAGAGGTTGATCTTGATTGTGGGATTATTTATACTGTTTGATATCCCCTACTCCCTCCTGTCAATAACTATTCAATATAAAACATAAAAAAGGCTGGGAGTTGGAGCCACTTTCCCTGCAGAAGAAGGGCCATTAGAACAGCTCTTGTGACTCAAAACTGGACTGTGCATAACCCAGCACCTTGTTCTGAATCAAAGTCCAGGGAAAAGCATGATAAATATAAATATGGAAATACCCTTCTGTCCATCTATCCTAAGATGCATACCCATACATCTTCTCCCCGATCTGAAGACTTTCTGAGCAAGGTGAAGTTGTTCCTGTGTTTGCCTCCTATGGACCTAACTGTTTGCTCCTGATGGATCTATCATTCATGAATTAGGCTGTTCCTTTCTGGAACATATTTGTACTTCCTCTCTCTGCAGCATGACAGCAAAGAGCTCAGAGAGCTGGGCTCCTTCCTGCATTTTATTCTCTCTGTACAGCTCCATCACTTTACCATGCCTATCTCAGAGGTCACAGCCCAGATGGAGAACCAAACATCACAGCTGAATCACAGTCTGATGGTCAGAGAACTTTCCAAGGACATTTCTAGACTCCCTTGACATTTCCCAGGGAAATGGAAAAAGCAGTTTTTCAGATGGCTGTGAGGAATCTAGACCCCCAATCTTTCCACTTCTTGAGTACATAATTTAATCCTTACGTATTAAATGGAAGGAGAGAGCTGCAGGTGACTATTCTCTGGGCAGTCTAAAGCCAGGAGAGGGTTTAGAGATCCAGGGCACCTGTTTTTATTCTGATGGTTACACACATGAGCAGTGGAGATCTAACAGGCTCAGACCAAGAAAATGTGTCCACACTGAGAAATGCACCCAGCAACCTTCTTCTCGTGCCTTGCCTTTGACCTTTCCATACTCACAGTGAATTTACTGAGGAAAAAAGATGTGATTGATTTCCCAACACAGACGACAAGAGGAAGAAAAGGAACTGAGACATAGTGTGCCTGGTTTCCCTATTTGTGCAATGCTGTGCAGCTAGCTTAGGTTTTAAAGGAAGACAGTAGGAAATGCAAGCTCTTTGGTGTGATAGATTTTTGACAAAACCTCAAGTTATATTTGTGCAGTGACATCAAATTATTTTTTTGCCTATAGATTTGTTATTCATTGCAATTTTGTACATTGATTAAACTGGACCTTTGTAATGTTCAATATTTACAGTATGCTTACGAACAATATATCCAGACTTGTAAAAATGTAAAACAGCCTCTGACCACTATTCCCTTCTTTTTTGCATAGTGTCAAAAAAAAATCCCTCATCCCCAAGAAGTGCTGGCTGAGGGGGCACACACATACAGACAGTCATAAGAGCCCAAAAAGTGCTGCCAAACATAGCTATTCCCTATGATAAATATTGCCCTGTAATGCTTGCAAGGACTGAAAACTTATAAACAATAACTTGCTGCCTACACAGAGAATAAAGTAATTGATTGAATAGATATAGATAAAAAAATAAGAAATCAAAGGCACACTCCATAAAATCACAAGTCCATAAACTCCACTACAGTGGAACTCCCATGTAATGAAAGGTAAAACTCTGCAAGACTTCTCATACATTCTCTCTTTATGTAATACAGTGCTTGGGTTTTACACTGCTCCTGATAAATGAAAGCCATCATATTGTCACCATGGACTACCCTTTGCTTAGGACTTTCCAAAGGAATAACTTTATGGGTTACTGCATAAACATGGGTTTGATGCATAGAGCCCCTGACTGCAACACTGTGCTGCTGAAGATGGTTTCAGCATGTCCTACAAATATTTCTGAGGCAGATGCAGCAGTGTATTGCACACTGACTCACTGTGCTGTGTCTTGATTCAGTGACACTGGGAAATGTAGACACATCTATCCCATTATATATTTAAGGGGTAACTTCCAGTGAAAACAGACATTTAAGCATCTTTGAGTGCTGATGTGTAGAGTATTAATAAAACTAATTGTAAAGCTAATAGGGACCAATATTATTAGTTTCTTATGAAATAAAGAAAAAATAACTAAACTAAGCAGACAAAGACACAATATTTTGATTGAGTTCTATAATTCCTACAGTTTAGGAGGGTTTTTGTTGATATCATCTGGCTGACAGCATCATTAGTATAAGGCACCGTAAATAAAGTCTTTGCTGCATCATGAAATCAAAAGTATCCACCCAGAGAAAGCTTTATAGTGGTTTTTGCCTTGAGGTTTTGCTCTGCCGTGTGAATCCCTGAGATTTCATCTGAATGAATATTTTGAGAATTGCCTATTTCTAAATTTGTCAATTATATTTGTAGGAGCTGAATGTTTTCTGACTTAAATTATGTATTTTCTTTAGATAAAGAAAATTCTATGTCTCATAAATATTTCATTAGAAAAATAAAAACATGTGAGCTTGTTTTACAGATAAGGTGTCAAGGTTTTAGAAAAAAAAATTGCCAGGGAGAAGTTGAATTTCAGGAAGAAAACCAGTGAAAAAATTCAGAATAAAGTAACTTACTTTAAGGTAAAAAAGAAATACATTATATCCACATTTATATACTTAGAGAATTTATGCAATTCCCATAATTATATATGGAAATAACCAGTTATTGTAGACTGCTAATGCAAATGTGTGAGTAGTTGAAAACACACATACACATTTTAGCATAACAGTATGTTGGAATTCATATGCAGATTGATATTTATATTTCTATTTGCTAATTTACAAACAACATTTTGTCACTACTGTATAAATATATGTGTGTGCATGTAATACTAACATCCAATGGTATATTTCAAAGTGTATTTGTTTCATACCTATATGCAGCAAAAAAAAAAGTTTGAACTATTTAAATATAAATTCAAATCTACAGATAAAAATGCATATTACAGCAACTGTTTGGAATTGTTGATCTTTCTCAACATATTACTATTGCTGGTAATGGGATGTACTTTGTGAAATTTCAACTTTCTGAGTCAAGGGGTTAACATTTAATCAATAGTTCTCACTGTTATGGGCTCTTCTGGGAAATACTAGGCTGTGATATATGCTATGCATCATGAAGCAGGAGTTAGAGCCTGGTAGAAAAATAATCTGATTGCAGAGTTTCATTGACAGTGCTACTCATACATTTTCTGTATGTCATTATTTTCCATAAAGTCAACATAAAATTGCCATGGTCTTTTCCATTATAGTGTCTAAAAGATGTTACATACCAGAGTGTTATTGTGCTCCTGTGAAAACCCATGGCAGGTTCCCATCGGGAGTTACTAGGGGCTGTTAATAAATTGGAATGCAATGAACTGGCTCTGATATTTTCCCAGTTAAACAATAGGTATGGAGGCTCCTTACCGAAACACAGCTGGAAAAACTGTGTGTTCTCATCTTATTAAAATACAAAGACTGATCAGAAGAAAAATCCTTCATCTAAATATTCTGAAGTCTTGACAAATTAAAATTCCAGGGTCATAAATGAATAGATTTTAGAACCAAAATGGAAAGCTATGGTTACTTAATGTGGAAGAAGTGAGAGGTGACAATGGCAACATAATCCTTATTCATAAGAATATCCAGTCTGTTCTCTGAGTTGGATACCAAGGGATTATTCCTGAGTCATGTCATGCAGTCTTTGCTCTACAGGAGACAATGGGGTCTCACAAGCCTGTGCACATAACCAGACTGAAGGCTGGACAATGTCTGGACCAAAGCCCAATTTCATGGCCCAGTGTGGTGGGACAGACTTAACAGCCTCATCGAGCCACTCCTGCTTCTGCATGGCTTGATGAGCAGGGCGTGGCTATGACAGGGACTTTTGCTGGAAAATACTCAAGTCCCAACAGGTTATGTGAAAGAGCAGATCTTTCCTAAAAACACTTTTGTCAGTTAAAATTTTCATGATAACACGCATTCCTTTTTCCTTCTCTCTGAAAGATATTAACATCTCCCTGCTGCTTCCAAGACAAATTTTCAGGTTTTGTGTACAAGTCTGATGTTTTACAAAAAGAACACATCTTCCTATTGGGCCCCTCTCGCCCATATGCTCACAGGAGTCAGCAGGAGCCCTTATCACTCCTTTGGCCTGGCCTTTTTGGAATGGGAAGACTTGAAAGTTTCCATGCTCTCCAAGGGTTTGAAGACCACTGTGAACAGTGAGTGGAGATTACAGGCAGCCCCATCTTCCTAGAAAATAATTGTAGGTAATGGTTGTCCAGAAGTTTATTTCTGCACTTTTTTCTTACGCCTATTAGAGAAGAGTACTGAGCAGACAGCAGCAGTAAATGGAATCTCATTTATTTTTTGTTAAGATCCATGCTCAAAATTTTTGCTTTCTCTAAGATGCAATTCAGGCAGACAAAATCCCATCAACAGCACTATATGTGGTTCTTTTTCTGTTTTACTCTGGGGTTTTGTAGGTGAAATGATAACACAGAAGAATTGTGTGTTACTTGTGTGTTATCTTTAATTACAAACATGCTTGCTATTCCCTTCACAACTTTGCAAGAATAGCTAGCTAAAAGAGAAAACAGATCCCTCTTTCAGTATGTTTGTGGCAGTTTTTATACTGCGAAGAGCAATGGCAACCAGCAACGTATCTGTTTCTAGGAGGTGTTCCTGTTTAGCACACATGTCACTAAACCCAGCCATCTAACTTGAAGGAATCATTATTTTGCTACATAACTTAAAGGAGACCAGCCCCTGTAAATCAGCTACGCGCCATGCATGTATATGCTTTTTTTTACTGCCTGTATGGGGGGAATTTATAGAGTAGCTCTCCAATAAATAACTTAATTACTGAAATGCAAAGGCTGCCAGTGTGTTGCAGTGTAGCAGTGTTGTTCTGAAATGAGGCTACATCTTCCTTACAAGAAAAATATATGCTTGAAGAAGTAGTGCAATTTTAGGTTGCATGCAAATGAGCTGCTAAGGAATACAGAAAATTTCTTGTTTTCATACAAGCTTTTAGTTTTCACTATACCTTTAAATTACCCACTTCAATTTTCCTCCGTTGATGTACAGGCTACAGGTAGCAGAAATGATATGCAAATGCAGGAGAGACTGTCCTGTGACTTCTAAGTATGTCCTTCAAGTATGTCCTAACTCCTGACCCATGAGAGACTCGTAAAAAAACAAAACAAACCAGACTGCATGTGGAATGATTTGATATAACAATGTATGGTACACAAAACAGCTTGGAAATAGGGAAAAAAGCAGTGCCTCTTTTAGCACAGCTTTGTCATCCTTACCTCTGTATAACTCTTCTTCAGCTGAGAGCTTATACACATGCTCATCTTCCTCTCTCCCTTTTAGTGTCAATGTCAGTAAGTATGAATTAAATTTTATTTTAGTTAGTGAGATGTGTCTGGTTTGCTCTAGACTTAGGTCACACTGATGGGCTGCAGATGCAAGTGATTTGTGTCTCTGAAATACTTAAGTAGTGAATGCTCAAGTGCATAGAAAAGATTCATGGAGTAAAAGTAACCATATTTACTTTCCTGTGTTCATGCTGAACCATTTCCTAATCTGTTAATGCTTCATATTGCTTGTCATGGGACAAACATATTTGACAGTCTAAGCAATAAATCCAGCAAATATAGCTCAAATGGTCTGTCAGAACTGGGAGCACAGGCTCAGGTCTGGTGCAGCTCCCTCAGCATCTCCTCCTGCCAAGGCAAAGCCAAGCGAGTCTTAATGAATCAGGCAAAGCCCAGTGACAAAGCTCCCTTTGACACTGATGATGCAGAATTGGAATATTAAACACCAATGCCCTGATTGCCTCTCCATGGGCATTAAAAATCTCACTGAATTTTCTCTGATGTTTTTCCTGGCCTTGAGGTCATCCTTTTCCTTGGCATTACTCTTTGTACAGAGAGTGTTGCTTCTGGTTTTTCCCCCTGACATCAGACAGGATTTTACTCCACAGTTTTGCTCAGTAACTTATTCCAGGTACAGAGCACAGAAAACAATGTCACCTGTGAATATGATCCTCACATTCTTCACCTTATGCCGTGTCCAGCAAGACACATATCAGGGAAGCATTTTTCAAATTTGACAGAAAATAGGTTTTTGTCTGAACCTCTTATCCATTACTAATCACAATTCATTGACATTTCTTTCTGAATAGAGTAAGACAAAACAAAACCAAACAAAACAAAACAAGCAGATTCATGTGATAAAGACTCAATACAAGGTAGTAATTTACTTCAGCTACTGACTATATTCAACTTGATTTAAATATCTTAATATTTAATTATCTACATTCATCTTACTGAAATGCACATAAAGGAACATCTTCAAAGAAATTAGCTTTGAACATTATTTACAGACAAGGTGACAGCTGTCTAATTCATTCTCTTGCGCCAAGGGAGAACAGCAAAGTGATGTAAAAAGGTTTTGAACTGTATTATTTAATTCACATAATAAATTTCAAGTAGAGTCACGTGGTAGGGTTCTGTGTGGTTCACTGCCTTTCTACTGATTGTCTTATTAGATGTTTGCACATCTATGTCTGGCCCACATAAATGATTTCTCTAGCTGTCTTGAGTAAACTTTCAACAGCAAAATAGTATGCTTTCACAGGAGTGTGTATTCCTCTGGTGTGCGTGTGCATATTCAGCACTAAACATTCCCAAAAGCACAATACTGTTTCAAAGGCCTTGGGGCAGAGGAATGTTAATGTGATTGCTTTCAGTGCTGATTGTGTACTCTGCACTGAGAAAGTTCTGTTCTGCCCTGAGTTGCTTATTGACTAGAGCCTGATGGCAAATGGCAGG
Organism: Pyrgilauda ruficollis; assembly: GCF_017590135.1. NCBI lineage: Eukaryota > Metazoa > Chordata > Aves > Passeriformes > Passeridae > Pyrgilauda > Pyrgilauda ruficollis. Next base: position 9,830,097 of record NW_024508100.1, on the reverse strand, counting down.
AAAACAATGCTGCAGGTGGGTAGACAGATAGACCTCTTGGGCTTCTGTCCAGTAATGATGGGATGCAAATGTTATTTGTAATGAAAAAAAAAAAAAACACCAACAAAATAAACCATTTTTGGCTTTGAGTCTCTGCATAAAACAGGGTTGGGAGTGCTGTGGTCTGCAATTTCTATAATCCTTTTAGCACTGAGCTATGTAATGCTGGTCTTTCATTAAAATACTCTTGAGGATAAGGAAGAGCAGTTATACTCCTGACCTTACCAAATTTAGCATTTTGGAGAGAAGATTCAAACTTTAATGTCAAATAGCTGTTGTGTCAGCCCAGAGAGCAGTAAGTGAAAAGAAGACTGAAAAGCTGAGATGTAAAAAGGTTAAAAACTATGTTTCAGCAATAAGGCTCTGCAGAAACTGATTGCTCTGATGTAGATTAAGCTGTACACTGACCTTTCAAAGAATAAGCATTTTTCTCAGCTGTCACTGTATGAATGCATGAAACAAGCAATATCATTAGGGAAGACACCCAGGCTGGTAGACTTTGAAGAGATTATGTCAATGAGTCATGACCCACCCATTCAGCAAATGAAATGAAGGTTAGAGCTTGTACATATAAAATAAATTTGACTGAAAAACTGCAATTATGTTTCTCTCTTAAAAACATATTGATCATCAAATCTGGGATTATTTAAAGCTTGTGTTCTCAAATATATATATAAATATATATATATATATAAAGGGCTTAAATCAGCTGTTATGAACTTCTCCAGCCTTTTGCACCTACATGTGTTTCTTACTCAGTGGAAGACAGCATTCTTAGCCTATGAAAATTATGATTATTTCAGACATTTTGCATTTTGCATCTGGCAAATGATATTTAAGAAATAGTCTCTGCATGGTGTTAACAACATCCAATTATTCTTAGCGCTTGTTAAATTGAGCCATTCTGGGATATTTTCACCATTCTTTACAGAAAAATATGACTGGTCCTTTGAGTCCCTAGTAGAAAATGTGACACTAGGAAAGCGTGAATGTGAAAAGGTTTGGGCTGTGCCAAATCAGAAATTGCATTGGGAAGAGTGTGGTCAGCAGGTAATGGGAGGTTATCTTTCCCCTCCACTCTGCTCTGGAGAGACAGCAGCTGGAGTGCTGTGTCCAGTTCTGGGGTTCCCAGCTCAAGAGACATGAGGAACTTCTGGAGTGGTCCAACAGAGGGCTGAAAAGCTGGCTGTGGGACCAAAGCACCTCACTTATGAGAAAAGGATGAGGGAGCTGGGCCTGTTTAACCTAGAGAAGGGAAAACTGAGAAGGGACCAGTTTTCAAGGTCTACCAGTGTCCGAAGGGAGGGTGGCAGGAGGATGGAGCCAGGCTCTGCTCCGTGGTATCAAGTAATAGGACAAGAAGCAAAGGGCAGAAACTGGTGCACAGAAGGCTCCAAAAACTTCTTTACTGTGAGGGTGAATAAACATTGGAACAGGCTGCACAAAGAGATTGTGGGTAACTGCTTGAATATCTCCCTCTCTAGGAATATTCAAACCCCACTGGATGTAATCCTGTTCAACCTTCTTTAGCAGGGTGGTTGGACTAGATGATCTCCAGAAGTCCCTTCCAAACTCAATTATTATGTGATTCTGTGATTCTGTGAAACTGGAGATTATTTCTGATTTGTGAGCTGCAGTCATTTATAAGACTTCCACCTGGAGCACTGTGTACAGTTCTGGTGCTGCCAACATAAGGAAGTGTTGGAGAAGTCCGGAGGAGCACCATGAATTTGATAAGATGATGGAAACTTGTCCCCTACAAAGTCAAGCTGAAAAAGTTTGGGCTGTTCAGCCTGGAGAAGAGAATTTTGTGTGGAAACCTCATAACAACTTTTCAGTGTCTGAAGGGGGCCTACAAGGAAGCTGGAAAGGGACTCTGCATCAGGACAAGGAGTAATGGGCACAAGTTAAAAGAGGGGAAATGTAGGTTGACTATCAGGAAGAAATTCTTTGCTCTGAGGGTAGTGACACACTGAAACAGGTTGCCCAGGTAGGTTGTGGATGCCCCAACCCTTACAGTGTTTAAGTCCAGGATAGATGGGACTTTGAACAACCTGGTCTAGTGGGAAATGTCCCCACACTCGGCTGGGAGACTGTAACTAAACTATCTTTAAGGTCCCTTTCAAGCCTTTACATTCTATGATTCTATGATATAAACCTCAGATGAGCTAGCAGCTCAGGTTGAAAATGTTTCTACCCTGCAGGAGTAAATTTTCATGGCAAAAGAAGTAGTGCATGCACTGCTTTCTGGCACAACACCATGCAGGAATTAATCTAACTACACAGACCAATAAATGAGGAGATGGTGGGGTGAATTTCAACACTGGCAAACTGAACAAAACTTCCAGAAAGCCTCAGCTCTTGGGAGCTGAATACACCTTTGTGTAAACACATTTTTGCTGCACCAGAACACAAACTACCAATATTAAAGCTAGATTTTGTATATTTATTCAAGTTGCATTTGGAGCAGACATTTCTTGATGCACATGGGTTTGGTGTGTGAGCTGTTTCTGACTGGAGGGATCTCATATGTTGAATGTCTGGGTTAATACAGTAGTCAAGCAAAGCCCCAGACTCAAAAAGTGCCAAAACAGAGGCAATCAAAGCCTTTTCTTCCATGCCTCTTATGCAACAGGGAAGAAATAGTAAATATGCAGCTTTCTACAGTCTTTCCAAACAAGACAGGTATTTCCACTCATGAAAAGCATAAATAAGCAGAAAAAAATATTACTTTTCTTACCCAACCCCTTCATTTGTGCTTGAAACTCAAAATCAGCCTAATCCCTAGTTGATCACAGCCCACCAAACCACTTCATATATGTCAATCAAGGTTATGTAAGCTATAAAGTGCAGACTGACAGCAGGAATTTTACATGCTTGACTCAATCTCTTTGAAAAGTGTCATTGATCTGGGTGATTCTAGCACCAGCCTTTGTTATACCAGGTTTGGAAGGAGCTGTAAGAAGAGGGGAGGAGGAAAAAGAGGATCTGGCTGTACAGGCTCCAGCCTCAGTCACTTCCATGAAGGCAAAGAGGCAAAGGAATGACAGGGGAAGACACTGTGTGCTTCCTGCTAGTCACTCTTCCCTCATTTACTGTGGCTTGGAGACAGGGTGCTCGTCACTGACCAGCTTTATCAAGTCACTGACATAGTAGCAAGTTGGATAGAAATGTTCACTCATTCTAAGCCTGTCTCTCCTTAGGTCATGCTGTTCTGTAGACAAGGGCTTTTTTGTGATTAAGCCTAAGGAAAAATTATTTTTCAAGTTTCACTGCATGCATAGCTATTGATGACACAGGCCTAACACGAGAAAAATTTTGTTATATAGGTGAATATTAAGAGCTGTACCCTTAATAGCCATAAATTTTTGCAAAGGAGAAAAATATAGCTAAATATATATGCATAAATCCTTCCTATTCATGTGTTTGACTTTTGAAACTCTGCAAAGTTGCATAATGAATCTGGACATCACTGATCAAAGAACAGAAGTTCATGACCTTAAGGATTATATTTCTCTTCAATAAGAATGGGGTTATAGCACCACTGCCATGTTCTCAGGAGTTCTGGTCAGGGGGGAACTCTTCTCATTCACATAGACTAGTGATATTCATGATGATACCTCATTTTCTGCTGCTCACTGACTTTGTAGCAAATGTGTCTTCAAATAGTATGCATAATTATGCTTTTATGTCCATTATATATATACATACATACAATTTTATCCATTCTGTATAATATTTGCCACATGACATTTTAATGGGGACCATCATAAGCCACCTTCATTTCCATAAGTGGCTCCTGTTAAGAAACTCTAATCTTGTGATAAGTTCATGATCTCTGTCTTCACTTAGTCCATTATTCATGCTCCCACACAAAATGTTGTCTTTCCTCTTTTTCTTGTTTTTGATTTCTATGAGAGACACAAATGAAAGGAGCTTGTGCTATTACATTCTGACATTTAGCATTCCTAATAGTCCATCTTGCATATAGACAGTAACAGCATTTGCTTTTTCTTGGATCACCTCTTTTACATTCCCTATTTGTTTGTCATTGCCTTACACAAACATGCAAGGTGAGAGGCTTTCCTCCACATTTCTCTTGCAGTAATTATAGTCTCATTGTCTTTTGCTACATTTTATGCCCCTGTGACTAAGTCTGAAATTAAAGTTGAGCTTCATGCTGCACAGTCTTTGTCTACTTGGCTGCAGAAATCCGAACACTAGAATCTACATCCTGAGGCAATTTAAAGGAATTTTGCCAGAACATGACTGCCCTTTTGCCAGTCCAGATAGCCCAGAGGATCAGAAAAGGCCTTTCACAGGTCTGATTGTCATTTAATTTAGGCTCATTTCAGTTTCCTAACAGTTTCATCCATATAGAGGTTCACTGCTCACTCCTGTCCTTGTAGCCCATCAGTCTGAAACTTTGTCTTTCTTGACTGTGTGGTCCAATATACAGAGACTTGCTCATCATAGTATACACTATGAGTGTATACTACTTAGTATACAACTAAGAGTTGTTGGAGGGGTTTCAGAACTATTCAGAACTATGACACTTAAGAAAAAGACTGGTTTGTATTCTGCTGAGGTTAATAGCTTTGCAGAACTCATAAAAGCTTTCACAATTGTTCTTGACTGAATCATCATAAGCAAGCAGGTGCTTCTATATAATCATACCTTTTGGGAACTATCTCAGATCATTTGTCTGGCTAAAAGGATGTACCTCACAGCTGAAAGACATGAAATGACTCAAATTGGCCACTTGCCTTTCATTTCTACCAGAAACAGTGTGAAATTCATGATCACTTTTTTGTTTATACATCTTAAGCAAGAGACACAGAAATGGCACTTTTACATGTCAGAAGTGGTTTCTTTTCTGTTAATGAGTAAAAAGTCTCTCTACTTTTTCATCCTATTTTGCAAAATCTATTATGTAAGTTTGATTTGTTTCATGGGTATAAATGTATAAATGTTCTTTCTGGCCTCTAACAGTTTTCACCTGACTTCAGGCAGCTTAACATAAAGGTTATTACTGGTAAGCAAACTCATTGACAGAAAAGCCAATGACCCTTTAACATATACAATGATATTTTTTGAAATAATAGAAAATCTTAACTTTGTTGGACGATTTTAACATTAAAAGCTCATTCTTTTATTTAAATGAAAAGTTAAGAATAGTTAAATGTTTCTCTTTCAACTGTCCATATCCTCATTGAAGATATCTCTCTTTCTTATACTGCTGCTTCTGGACTTATATCTATGTAGTTTAGATTCTTCAAATCATTGTTTCAATTATTTTTAGTTCTTTTAGGTGATATCGGTAAGATATCACTTTTGAATAGAGTAGTTCATGAAAAAGAACCCCCACAATTCCACAACTGCTTCTTTTTATCACAATACAGTTTGTCTAGTTTCTCCTATTGCAGTAAAGATGTGCAAGGTGGTGAAAGAAAGACTAGGACTCGATTGATGACATTTCACACTCTTTGCATAGTCAAACTGTAAATGCAACACAAGATCAGGGGACAGTACTACCAGCAGGAGTGCAACAGCTTTAAAACTGCTTTGTAATTTGTTTTGCACAAGCCAATGGTCACAGCACACCTGGTAGATGAGGTGTCCTTAGTCCTCTGAGCAGCCTAAGTTACTGCATCTTCTCCTGGATAATTTTTTCTTGGGGTTTTTTATTCCCATTTGTTCCTTTGCCCTTAATACCATTTCCTTGCAGCAGAGAATCAAACTGCTAAAAGAAAAGCTTCCAGGACTTGTTTCCAAGCCTCCAGGAAAGGCTGATGACTATCTAGAAAATGTCTTGTTTTCTTTATGACTTCTCTTTTTGCTTTGGGATCAAAACTTCATTTCAAAGTGCATCTATGAAGTTATATCTGACATCTTAGTGAAATACCTGGGAGGGCCCTTCAATGTCAATGAATTGCATGTGAGACCTAACAAGTGCTGTGTGCCTTGTTTTGATCAAGCTGTACAATGAATTGTACATTGATTTAGCAACTGAAGTAGGACTTGTGTGATTAATTGCAGAAATTTTTCTGAAGTGCCAAAGTGTCCAAAGTCAAATGTTGCTATACTAAATCAGTAATACCTCTCTGGTAATTCAGTGTTTTTTTCTTTTTCTTCTTTTGAGATATGTGCACATGAAGGCAGATTTCACACTTTGAAAGTAGAAAACTTTTGTTATAACAACTTTTCTCAGTAAAAGTGATTGCTTTTGGAAGGTGCGATATTCATGTGTCTCTCCACAGATTAATTCTCTTGGATCTTATCAGCAGTGGCAAAAGAAAATGGAATTTCTATCTCCTTTACTGTAATGTAGGCATGCCTAAGCATTGCAACCACTATTTTTTCTAACCCTTTAAGGATAAATTATCAAGTGGTAAGGAAATACTAACCTCATTTGCATCAGGTTTAGTTTACTACTGCTATTTTGACTAGGTGAAAAACAGTCTTGTACTGAGATTTTCTTAGGGAGTGAAAATCTTCCAATATAAAATTTGCAACCCAGAGAAAGGTAAATGCAGTTTTCATTTCTTCTTTCTCTACTGCAATAACTAAGACACCAGATATATTTCATCCTTGCATGTGGCTTTTTTTTCTATATGCTGCTCTGCTTATGTTCATCGCCCACCTAGGGAAAGAAAGTCTAGCCTGTTATTAACTATTCATGGAATTCACTGTAGAATCTAATGTAATTGTGGTGTTGCTGGGCTGCTTACTTTCAGGGAGAGGCTTTCTGCTGCCCTTTCCAGACCCAGACCTCCAGCTGACAGTGCAGTCAGCCTGCAATTTGCCATAAGCAGGTGCTCTGAGAAACCTGGAGCAAGTCAATAAACAACTGGAATTGAACCTAGACTCTGAAGAAACAGATAGCTCGGGGTAGTGCTTCAGCAGTGGTGTCTGAGCACAGCAACCCAATTCCTCTTTGTAATGAATGACCAGAGGGGAAATAAAATGGATGCTGAGCAAAGTAGGAAAAGAACAAAAAGTTCTCCAGAGATTTGGATGTCAAATGAATGTGTAAGGGAGCACTTACAATACATCTTGTTTAACTGGAATTAAACTTATCTTTAAGGACAGTCTCTTACTTGCACTCTCCTAAGAATTACTAATTATCTTTATTTAGTGTAATATTATAAGATATCTACTTAAATCGGGTATTAATTAGTTGCAGAAGTTGTATACTGTAAGTAGCTTTTAATGAATGGTATTGATATAGATAAATATTTGTATACTCAATATATAGATTGAAAGTTTAAGAAGGAGAAAGGCTCAGGTCAATATCTGCAAGACCAGTCAATGTTTCTTTAATTATAATTTTGGAGGCATTCCTACCACTTGTTTTTAAAAAGTGAGGTGACCTGTTCTAGTGATGAATCTAGTCACACTGGTTTACTGTATGCTCATCTCTGTAAGTACATAAGCATTAGGTTTGCCTGAACTGGGTTTTCTTTCTAGTGTTCATCTTGAGATTAAAGTGCCCTGCATAGTAAGAATCAATAGATGACATCTTTCATGGGAACTGGGCTTGATAGAATATTAATTAGAAATTAGTGACTGGAGTAGTAGAAATCTGTCCTTCACAGTTAAAGGTGAGCAAATGACTGTGCAAATAGACTGCAAATGTTTTAGGAATCATGCCAACAAAAGTCTTCCCCATGACCCACAGCCTAAAGCCATGACAAAGACCTAGTGCCCTTGGATATGCAAAAGAGGACAGGTATTTGGAGGTGGAAAATGGTTTTGCCACTTCAGGTTGTATTAATTGTGCCAAAAAAAGCTTCTGGATCTGGTTTTGGACCTCATAATTTAAAAAAGGACTGAAGAAATGCCATGCATCTCACCTGTGGTCCAAGAGTCCTCTGACAACAGAAAACACAGAAATTTAAATCCCATTAATTTGTCCAGGGGAGACCAACATAAGCTTTTATTTCATGGCATGCATGCCATTCTGAAGAGAAAATAGTCTCTGCTAGTGAGAATTACAATGTGCTAGAAAAGGCACTGAAAAAACAAGCATCTAGAAGTTAAACCTGCAGATTCAAATCCTTCCTGCAGAAGGAAGGCACACAGGTGCTCAGCATGCACTGGAAGAGGCTGCTGAAAGAAGTGCTGAATTTTTCATTTCTTGGAGCTTTCATATCAAAACTGACTGTCTGTCTTGAATTGCCTGAGTTGAAATCACATCCTTGTGGTTCAATAAAGGCATGCCTGGATGTAAGGCTTGATCAAGGATCTCCTACTAAATAACCTAGTGGTCCTTGTTGACTTTAAAATCAGGCAATCTATTTCTTCTACAGGCTGAGGGGAGAAGAAAGAGATAAAGATTATTTCCATATTTTCATTTTGGAAAGTGGTCAGGGTAGTGTGATGCTGTGGTATATACATAGATAGATGGACAGATGAGAATTGATGACTTCTTACCTTGATAAGAAAATTCTCATACTTGCAATATGATTAAAGAAACATCAAAATAAAACAGATTCATTTTTCCTTTAATTATCACAGTTTCTACAGCTGTTGAGAAAATTATATCTTCTTTAATATGCCAAATTTCATATTATAACCAACAGATAACAACGGAATAAGGGTAATTGGAATTAAATTCATACAGTAAAGAATTCTCCAGTTTAATGTTGTCTAAATAGGTTTTAACATATTGAAACTGCTAGAAATTTACGTGTGAATAAAGAAAAAGAAGAGGAAAGAAGAGGGGAAAAAAGTAGGATATCAAGTAAATACGGTTCCAGAAAACTTTTGAAGTAAAATAGTGCAATGCAGCTGGCAGCTCCCATGAAGTTCCACTACCATTGATCAGTGCTCAGTTAACATAAGTTAAGTGCCAACACTGATAAGGAATAGATAAGTCTCACGAAACATAATTCTTCTGAGTGACAGGTTATTTTCCTCCATGACACTAATCCTTTATTTCTTGCAAGATGAGAAACTTCAGAGGAAGCTCAGAGGAGAGGCAAGAACAGCAATTCTCTCAGAGAACAACCTATTTTGATGCTGGTATTTGTTTCAGGTCATCACCAGAGCTCCCTGCTGTGCAAATCTTTCCCACAGAAGCATGGAAAGTGACCTTACACAGCTGGTCTTACAGCTGAAATCATTAAGATACAGGGTGGGCAGTGAAGGGACCAGAAGCTGAGGTGACTTGCTTGAATATCCAAGTAGAATTGAATTCAATCCTGGGACTCTGGGATTCTGAGCACAGTGTTGTTTGCTGTCCCTGGGAACTGAGATGTGAATTACCACTAAAGTCTAAGGCAAATCCCAAGAGCAGAGCCTCTGCTAGTCTGCAGCATCTTCCTGCTGAGGCACCTGGGCTGTCCTCAGCCAGCCAGCCAGCCACCTACCACACAGGAAAAAACATGCCATGATCTAATCTTTTCCAGCTTTTATTGCTCAAGAAAGTGTTATTTTGGGTTCACACAAATCTTGGGCAAAATCCTAGCTGCATGAATATCAGTGGGAAATGTTCTGTTGACTTTGGTGGGAGCAGGGTTTTGCCTTTCAGGCTCATGAATCAGAAGCAATACAAAGATAGCTTTGAAAGTGTGGCTTTTCAATGGCATCAGTAGGAAAGGAACCTTTTCCTGGGCCTTCCAAGATATTAACTTTTAGGGCTTGGCCAAAATACATGGAAAAATGTAGTCTTCATCTGTATAGACATCAATGGTGGGCACATCTGCACTATTACCATTTTATCTTTCTCAGATGTAAGAAACAAATTTCTAAGCAAATCTTCTGATTGCCCCTCCTTTCCTGCATTTGTAATCAATTGTAGAGTGCTTTTGAGCACATTAACTAAATGCCTTACGGGTGAAACAAAACCAAAAGATGGGCAGAAGGAGAGCCCTGAATGTGCTCTAAGTACTGATAGATATTCAGTCCAGATGCTAGAAGAGAATTACTCCAAAATAGACCATGGACAGAGTGTTTGTTGGTGCTGCTCTGTGTCATCAAAATTTTTGCTCTGCAGATTTTGTCCTGTTATACCAAATTCATTACTAATATAAGCACAAATATATTTTCAGCAGTTATACATCCAGGTTAGCACTATATTAAAGCTGGCCTTTACACATATTCTGTCTGTACGAGGCCTAAAAAATTTAAACTAGTTCCCACCATAGAAGTCTTGTACCTGAGGCATTGTTTGAGCTATATCTGTATGAATGACTAAGAATGACTTTAATTCATGTTGCAACCCACACAGATTCCATAGATCTTCTGGATATCCAAAAAGTCAGATGCTGTCTAAGTTAGGGCTCCCATGGTTCTTTAAATCATGTGATCCCAAAATCATTGGAATTATTTATATAGTCAGAGCAGAACAATTACAAGGTCTTGCTTTTTTTTCTCCAGACCAAGACAAACAAATGAGAACAGTGCCTTAATCCAGGGTGGGTGTTAGGTGCTAGTGCCTGGTTATGCCCACACTGCGCAGAACACAAGAGGTTCATCATCTCTGTAGGCTGGCCCAAGGCAAAACTGTCATGGATTATCAGAAGAAAAATTCAGCTGATATTATATCATGGTATAACCTCAGGCAGTAATGAAAGGACCTTCCTTTTTATGTGCTTTCCTTTGAATCTTGGCTTCTGTAAGAATGCACAGAAAATAGATGTTACCCTGTCACCAGATCATGACTGAGATTTTCCCAACCCAACACCCTGCTCTGTACATTGCAAGAAAATAGAGGTTTTGTGCTATTATCTTCAGTATGTACAATTCTGTTACAAACACAGAAAGCTAAGAAGGAAATAAGTTCACTGTATAGATAGCAATCCCTATGTGGGAATAATCCAGATAATTAATACTTAGCTGAAATATATAATGATGGCTGTATCAATCCAGACTGCTAGTTCCTATGTCCATTTCATCTCTAGTTTGCAGTCAATAAGGTTTCTGAATGGCATAAAGATGTTCTACTTAAGTGACACGTTTTCTAGGAAGCTGTCGGATATCAAGGAAAAGAGACAACACTGCCTGGAAGGACCAGAGCTCATTCTCAAGAGAGGAGGTGAAAAGATGATTTTATGACATTATATTCTGACACTGTGTGAATCAGTTTTAATGAAGGATATACTTGCTTTATTTTGCAGTGATGAATCTGAAAATATTTAATGCCCTAGGTCTGAAGGAAAAAAGGTGTTTTTTAAATTGAGTAAAAAGGTGCTAAATCTTTTTATTGAACATGAGTTTGAGAACTAAAACTAGATAAAAATACTTTTGTTCCCATATTTTTCCCACAGAAACTGAATAAAAGCAAGACTGTATACTTCATCTTTCTATGACTAGCTGGGGCCTGCCTATAAATTCCTATTGCGCATGATATTTCACTCAGATTTTTCAAGGAGAAAAAGATTCCATTTCCTAAGTCATCCCAGGTTCCAAAGAGCCAGATAATTTACTTTTATTTTTTTTTTCAGAATTATGAGCTAATTAAAATCATCTAACAGCAATATAATTTAAAGGTCACTTACATATATATATGTACAAAAAATGTCCAGGAATCTTTTTAATCCACTTGTGAAGTGCAACTGTTTCTGCAGTGAGACATAACAAGCAACTAATAGTAAAAATACATGATAGTTTGAGATGGCAGGTGAATGAAACTTCTTCCTGTCAAAACTGTGTCAAGACATAAGTAGAAAAAATGCAATTATCCAGTTGGAATTTGAGAAGGACATTAGAATTAACATAATTGTTTCTCTAAAGAAATGGGAGGATTTACATGTTACTGAGGAAACTAAAAATACCTTAAAGAGACTTGCTGCATATGGACTTTGGTTTTGCTACCATTGAAATAAACCAACTTTTCTCACTAGGAAGAAAGTATGGTTAATCGCCACTGCAAAAATGCCCTCCTAACATCTTCATTTCTAAGTCTGTCTTTCTAATATCACCCTATGGGTTCTGCAATCATATTCTCATGGATATTTATGCATTTCTCTCTAGAAAGAACAAGCCAACATGACACACTACCTGCTCTTTCTGGTGGTAATACTGCCTGGTGCCTTTATTATCCACAGTGGACTATTTCTAAACTTTGTATGCTTCTGAAAGTAAATAGACTAAACTGATTATGTCTATTCATTTAATGTGGTATGTGGTTTCTTTGGTATTTGGTTATGCTTTTTAAAATATAATGATAACTGTTAAGATCATCTCCATCCTTTTATTCTTTCCACATCTGTTTGAGCAATTTTGCCTAACTTACTTTTAGTTTTTTTTCTCAGGTGAGCTGTTTTCTTCCCTGGCTATGCACTGGTTCAAATTATGATGAATTCAATTTTTATTACAATCATTGTAATAATCATGATTATTTGCTGAAATGAAGAACAACCAAGTGGTCCCAGAAGATTACACACGCCATCACCCAAAGAAAGAAACAACTATAGTGAAGCACCATGGATAGGAACAAATAGAAAGATGAATTCTACCATGCTACCTGTGTGATAAGAAGCCTCCTTAGTCTCATAGTTATGTTTTCTTTTTCTGAAAACATCAAAGAATAATATACAAGTTGAACACTAAATGAAAAATGCTCTTCCTTCAAGCGTAATCCACAGGTATGGCTCTGTAAATACCTGATTCCACTATAAGCATCATATGTATGAATGGAAAAGCTGTTTATTAAGCTTTTACAGTCCTTAATGTTAATTACTGCAATTAATGACTGGAACTGCAATTAGAGTTCAAATAAGGGTTTTCTAAACTAATAATGGGGTCTCATGAATATTGCTCATTACTGTCTACTGGGAATTATTTAGCAGCCATGAGACTTATTATGTGTAGGACCTCAGTTTGAACTTTCATAACTCCTCTTCAGATTATTTAGCGATGTCCTGCAAACTCATAGGAACACATCTTCCATTAGGTTCTTTTGGAAGAAGAACAGTCTTAAAGTAAACTTCACCCAGCAAAATCAAATTGAAGATTTTAACACTGAACACATCACATAAAAATCTTCAAGATGAGAAAATTTACTTTACTTTTCACTCTGTAATGCAGAATCCCACTTGGAGGACAAAGACTACCCTACTAGAACCAATCTTCAAGAACAAAACTGCTAAACTCTTCAGGTCCCTACAGCTTTAGAGAAGTTTCACAACAATACGGTAAGATTCACAACAATAAGGTAAATTATGCCTCACCCTTCCAACTAATAATGTTCCTATAAATTTGACTTCTTTATGAGCATTCCTACCATAAAACTGCATTTGTTCTTAGAAGATCTGTGTCTGGACCACAATATCATAGTACAGACCTGTTAAATGTATGTCTGCAAAAGATTGTGTACATACTTGTCTCCAGGCTTGTCAGTGGATTCTTGCCATCAAATTACTTCATCTGTCAAAGCTAAGCCTGTGCTCAGAAGCCTGTGTCTGCAGTTTTGGGTCCCTAATCAAACAAGAAGTTTGCCAAGGGCTCTTTGGCCATTTCCTGAATTCTCTTTGAAAACGGGACCTGGCCAATTTGATGTACTCCTGCCCTGCTCACAGCTCCCCATGAAAGTGGCTCAAACTAGTACTCAGCTCATGTTTTTCATCAGGAGACTCTCTTCTACTGTATCTCCAGAACTGCCTGCCATATGAGCACAATTTGGTGTTCTGAGCACATAGGTTTTAAGGCAGCTTTTTGGCCAGACTACAGTAATGATGAACATGAGCTTCCTCAAATTGGTCCTCACACCAGACATTCTTCCCATAATAAACTCCTAACAATGCTTTTTTACAAAACATTTCTTTCACAAAAAGTCACCTTCATTTATTTGGCCTAATATTTTACTTACTGTAAGCTTTCAGCCTAGTATCCATACAAGAACTGAAAAAAAGCCCCATAATACCTATCACACAAGGGTACCAGTGTTTTAAAACAGCTCATGAGTTTTTAAATTTTAATGAATTCTGAAATCTCATGGGGTTTTTTCATAATTATATCCTCAAAAAATTATTTCAGTGCCACCTGAAAGTATGATTTGCGTAGTAGCCACTGCTTTATCTGCTTTGTGTTCTCTTATGAAGGTGGAAGTCATGAGGTGGAAATAAACTATTTCAAAGTTCTCAAGTAAAATCCAATAGGCTCTGTACATGTCCATCCCAAATTTTGATATTTGAACTCAAAATTATATATTTATTTATTCAAATAATATTTTTAGTGGAAAGTCTGGAAGATGCTCTAAACAAGCTTTAAATGCAATGTATAAATTCAATGAGGTTTACATGGTGAAATGTGACCTGCACTTCACTGCACAATGGACTCACATCTGTGGTGCACACTTTGCCCAGGGTGGCTTTTGTGTTCCTGAGTTTTAGTGAGCTGTCTCTTTCAATAATTGAAGTGAGGACTGCTCATAGATGCCTGATCCAAGTGTAACAGGGAGAGTCTATCCAGAGAAGGCTCTGGCTGAGTGAAATGCTGACACTGAGCCGATGTGACAAACCAAGAACTTTTCTCCCATTTCTGTGTGTTTATCTGCACTGAGATGTGTCATGTGGTAAGTCATGCCAGGTGAAGAATGCAGAGATTTCCCAGATGTGAGGACAAGGAGATAAAAAAGATGTGTCACCTTTGTTGCCTGTAATGCATCTATAAATGCACTAGCTACCTCCTTGCAATTACATTTAGAAAATAAACTGCATCAAAATAAAACAGCAATAAAAAGGTAATTTAGTCTAAGAACAAGTGAACTGGCCCCAGGGTTTAATAAGATAACTTATTTGCGTTAGCACAACAAATTTCCAATGAATTTACCATACACTGATAATTCACTCATTGTGTATTTAGTCCTCTGCTTGTTCACTGTTTGTTCTTTTTGTTAGTTTTGTTTGGTTGTTTTTTTTTTTTTTTTAGGTGGTGGTGTGGGCTGCAATGAGGATGAGGAGATCTAAACTAAAGCTATTGCTCTGTCATGGATTTCCCCCATTACTTTAAAAAGTCTATTTATTTTTCAGACATCCCTGCATTGAGAGTTACCATTTGGAAATGCCAGTAAGTTTAAGAAGATATTGGAGACAGTCTAGCTATGATAGCACCTGCAGAAGAACTTGTTTAGAGCAAATATCATTGGTATCTCTGAAATGAATGGTTATCTGCAGGACCTTCTATCAGCAGCATTCATCAGGATTTTTTGTAGTCTTCAAACATTTCTAGGGTTTGAGAGTATACTGATTCACTAAAGATGAATTGTTAGCTGGAGAAGGGTAAAAAATAAAAAGAATGGTCTGTTGATTACAGCAGGGAGTGACCCAGGATAAACAATTGATATTATTTTGAGCACTATGAAAGAAAGGATGGGTTTCTGGGACCATGCAGGGAAAGAACAAATTGGGTTGGTTCACCTGTTGTCTGTGTACAGAATCAGCATTTCCTACACCAAATGGAACCTACAAAATTTCTGCTGTTCAAAGACAGGAAAGGACATTGTTCTTGACATTCAGGCTATTTAGAAATATGCAAATGCAGATGCCTAATTCTATTCACTCCTTTAACTTTATGGTATAAGGTTATAGACAGTGTTCCCATACTGAGACAGGGCTCTGACTGTAAGTAGGAACATGCATGAATTAAACTCTTGGCTAAATGTTCTGGAAAAGTGGAAGGTGAGCTGGGGGCACACAGGAATAGGATCTCTTCAATGGCCCTAAATCCAATGCAACAGCTATAGTTTACCTGGTCCTGAATTTCGTATCCATCAGTAATGCTGACTGTCTTTCAATACCAGTGTCGGATGCACTGTAGCTTTCTAAGCAGGTGAAAGTGGTATGAAAAGCAGATACAGGTATACCAGGTAATGTCCAGCATGCACTAAATACTGAGGAGACAAGCTGAAAACAATTATATTCAAATAGCATGCACAAACCTTCTCTGTTCTCACTTGCCAGCAACAAGTCTGTTTAAATAACAACATCTCAAAGCACAAGAGAAAAGTAAAGCCTCATGAAAGTCTCTTTCAGGGATGACTGCATCACCCCAATCTTTTTACTTTGCCTCTTCAAGGAACTCTTTTTCCCTGATTTGGAGATGAAGAATTAATCATCCTGTTACATAAAATGCATACTCCATGGGGAAGATACATAGAGCACGGAAGAGACGGACTCATTTTTTTGTAGAGTAAGGTCACCCTCAGGGGGTGAGAGCACTAGGAAAAATGTTCACTGAGTAATTACTATTTCAGGATGCTCTGGAGAATTGCAGGCTTGATACCATCTGAAAGAGCCTGTGGTTTTCAATTAACTCTTTGCTCCTTTAGATTGGTAATTACCTCAGTATATGCTGGGGAGCAGAGGAACTGGAAATGGTTTCATTTACCTGGTGGTCAATGTCTGCCACAGGTGTGAAACCCAGGCAGAGCCCTCCTGAACTGGTTGCCAAGAGCTGGAGATTCTCAGATCGTGAGGAAGACCTCTACTGCAAGGTTGGGAAGAGACAAGTGGAGAGCAAGCTTCAAGCTTTTGATCCCCTTATCTATCTCCAGCTAGGTCTGAAAATGCCTGTCAGTATCCTGCTGACCCAGTGAAGCTGGCAGGCTGAAACCAGTGCTGGATTACACTGAGGTTTAGGGGACAGGAGCCAATGTTATGTAAATTCAGTGCATGCTGAGGCAGCAGGTACCATCAAAGAAACTAAGGTATGATGAGTAAAAATAAAAGATGAGAAGATTTTTGAGTTAATAAAGGGGATGGAAAAGAGGACATTCTAAGGTGTATCAGTTTATAAAGGCTTCACTATGTTTTAATTACTGCAAACTAAATCTCTGCAGTAGCTTATTAGACACATACTATAGTTTTAATTAAGTAATTAGGAAGTTAGATGAAAAATACAAGGATTTTGGTGTTTAAAGTATTCTGGAGAGTGTATAGGCAGGGGAGTCTTTTTCCTCAGGTGTCTCCACACTATATAATGATTAACCTTGAGTGAAATACTACAGGAAGCACTGAGAGCTTTTATTCATGAGTCACAAGCATAAAACCTGACCCAAAAGCTCTTTGAAAAACCTCTGCAAGGAGAGAACTTTGTCAGCATCAAGCCTGTAGGACTTAGGTCAAAATGTGCATTCAGGTGTCAGGTAAGGTGTGGCAAAACAACATTTATCTCTTAAAAGGACAGACTTAATGACAAATATCCATAGGAATAAGCAGAACTTCTGTGTTACAATGTGTTGAAGAGATAATGCGCTTGCATTTAGGTTATGTGTGACATAAGTTTCAGATTTCTCACTGAAAGGTCTTGAAAGAAAAAATATAGTATGAGAAAATGAATATAGTTATCCTCATAGCTGTTATTCTCCCATCATTCCCTGTGTAAAATTATGGCCTCCTGAGTGTAATGTCATGGGATTTTCATAGAAAGGAGAAATACAACCCTATGGGAAAGATACATCATGTTTCCCCTCTCTTGAGACAGCAATTGGATTTGTCATGGAGATAGGAAACCCGAGGTTCCCAGGATAGCACCAGTGCAGAATGCGCCCCTAGAAGTCTTAAGGTAACTGCATAACAGCTGATACCATTGTTCAGTTGGGAGAGTCCTTCAGCTTTTTTGAGGTATAAAGAGTAATTCCATCTTAAATAACATTAACACCTAAAATCCCTTCAAAAGTGTATCTACTCAAACATATGAATACTGAATAAGCAACATAAACTCTGTGCTGGTAGCAATCTAGTTTGTTATTAATGAATCAGTATATTTTGCTCAGTGGGGCACAAAGACACATTTAATCTTGAAATATCATTAGTGTTGTGTTATTTTGTGGCACATTTCACCTCAAAGATTACTGCATTCACTTCATCTTGAGTAGAAGGTCTAATCCATCAGTTAGTGCCATCTCATTATAGTTCCATCAGAGGCAACTAATGACTATGGATATCTAATACAAGTTTGTAGGTGATTTGAGAAAGTAACTCAATGCACTTGGGAGGCATGAACAGCTCTCTTATATCTGAGGAAACTAGGAAGAAAGGGAGAAAGAAAGAGGAGCTAAAAAAAGAAAACAAATAGAAAGAATAACTCTCTGGCTGCTGGAAATGAGTATTTTAAAATGAAAATGTATCCTTCCATAATTAAATATTTAGATAATCTTTTATAAATGAATGTGTATTTTCTGTTACAAGTACGAAACTACATAGCAATTATAGTTATGTTTATTTATATCTATCTCTATTTTTCCAGTTTTATCTCCAGATCCATGTTGATATATACTACATACATAAACACGTGGTTATAAATGTGCACATTCTTAGAATGTGTAAATACATGAGAATTGCATTTTTTCATCACTACATACAGCCGGAATTAATTTTCTATTGTAGCTGCACAAAACGGATTCAGAAGAAGAGGAATTGACTGTTGAGTTAAGGAAAAGGCAGAATGTTATATACCAAAATAAGATAGACTGCTGTGGTCCAAGTACTGCAGAAATGTCAGTGTAGTTACAAATAGCCTGACACAGTCCAGTCTCTTACTTTCATTTGAAATTACAATTCTGTGAGAGTAAAATTTATCTCTGTAGTGCAGATTTTGCTGGTTGGTCTAGGCTGGATCCTAAATCAAAACAAAACAAGCAGAAGTGCTTGGAGGGTGGTGATCACCTTTGTTTTGCACTTAGAAGTGACCCCCACTATCCAGCTGGTTTGCAGGGGGAGGGGAGGTCTGCTTGGTTGTTTATTATTTATTCTTTCTGGTTGAAGTCTCCTGACAACATACACCATCTAAGTATCTCCATCTAAATTTAGGGAATTATTATCACTCCTCTACTGCAGTATAAATGCATCTGACTTCTGCTACAACTTTTACTCGGTTGTTTGAGACCAGAGCAAATTACCCAGAAAACCGACAGAATCTCCATCTTTAGAAGTCTGCAAGCTAAGAAAGGGCGCTGCCATTCTGCTCTCAGGCTGGCAAGAGACCTGCTCAGAGCAGAAAAATGGTCTTGAGACACGCAGAGGGGTCTCTTACAAACAGTTTCTATGAGTCTATAAATATGTTTGACTTGTGCTACAAACACTCCAAGTACTGGGAAAAAACACTCCAAACTTGTTAAAATATTATAATAATTTCAGCTGGGATTCTGAATGTTTTCAATTCCTTGTTAATTTATTCCTGAGCTCTGAAATGTTTGAAAACCCTGAAAATAAATGTCTGACTCACAGAAGATATTTTCTATGAAAATCTACCAAATTTACAAATGATTTATTTGAAACTAGGAATTTTAGACCAAAATGAAAGTAAAGGCTGTCATAATTTGGAATGAATGCCAGTACTATGCCAGATTGCACCATAAGTGAATAAACAGGGTATGATGGCAACAGAGCAACAGTATAATTAACTCAGTTTAGCATTTTCAGGGTTTTGCATCAGTAGCTCTAGCAGGAAACAGACAGCTCTGCTTTTTGGCCACATCAGTATGCAACCAGCACTGAAGGGATCAGCAATAACCAGTGAGCTGAAAAAAGTAGTTTTCCATGCACACATCTGCTAATCTGAGGCAGAAGGTGTTTGGCTTCATATCTCCAGAGTTTGGTGTGAGCTCCTGGTAGCTTCCAGTGTAGAACAGCCCCCCCTCCCATCACCTTTGTTCTGCAGCATTAACCTGCAGCAATTGTTTAGGAAATAGATGTGAATATCTCAGTCTTGGGAAGAGCTAAAAGAACATCGATCTAAGGCTTTATTCGAGCCTTTGGATATGCAACACTTCCTCTCAGTAAGAATGTCCTGAAAACAGAGCTAAGGACATTTCCAAAGATTGCTCTTATATGATCCAAACAATGCTTTGTTACAAACTCGCACACAGCCGAGAGGAGCAATGTTAATATTTGAGGGTTTTTTTCAGCAAGAAGCTTACTCTAAAAAAGATGGGAAAATAAATTGGTAAGCAGGATTACAAACTGCTTTATTCTGTCCTGTAGTTGTTAGTATCTTTATTGTTTGGTAAATGTTTAAAAAAAAAAAAAAAAAAAGAAAAAGAAAAAGGTGCATTGAGGTTAATGGGATGTCTCCCTAAGTAGAAAGTCAGAATGGACACCAGAGAGCTTTATCTCTAAAGGTGTTGGTATAACTGAGGATCCTCAGGATAGGATTTCAGATGCCTTAACTGACAAGATGTATAGTAATACTCATGTGCTATTCCACAAGAAATTGAGCTTTGTAACTATGACTACTTACTGTTATAGAGAACTGGAGGAAGAAAGAATCCATTTTTATGCAAAAGTGGAGAAATGTGGCTTATTTTCATGAATTTGAAGTAACTAGAGAACTCACCCAGCTTGCTGCAGTCTCTGTAGTCTACTATGTTCATAATGCACTGTATCACAGCAAATTAGCTCCTAACTCCCTCAAATCTTTGATCAGACTTGACTGACTTATTTGACTTGACCACATTTCATTTGCTACAAAATCCTTCTATTTGTTTTGGTGAGGCTTTTTTTAAGAAATGCAACTTTGAATGATACCTTGTTAGCAGATATATTTGTCTCCCAGGGCCATGAGTTGCATGGGTGTAAGTGAGGGCAGGGCTTGGCTCTAAATGACTAGAATGCTGCGCTCCCCTGGCTGTGAGATGCCGAGGCAGTGTATAAAAATAACACAGAGCATTAAAGCTTCATAAGTAGCAGAAAGAAGGGCTGGAGTGACCTAGCGTGCCTCCTGCTTCCCAGGGGCTTGCAGAAAAGTTTCTGTGCCTTCAGCTGGTCTTGCAGAGCTGGAGAACACAGAGCAGCTCCAAGGTGTGGGGGCATGGCTGGGGAGGTGCCACGCTCAGGATCCAGCAGCAGCTCCCTCGCTGACCACGCGGGCTGGGCTGACACTGCATGGAAAAGGGTGGGATGGACCATCAGCGTGGGTGCAGGGCTGCTGCTGGTGGGGAATCCCAGTCTTTGCTCAGCATCTTTGCAGAGCTGTGTCCATGCTCACTGCAGTTTTCCTGCAATGTGACGAGAAGATGAATCTTCTACGTTTTGAATGAATTATAGCTTCCGTGGTGTATTGTCATGGTAGCAATGAGATAACCTCCCTGGACAGCTCAGTCTGTACAAATGTACTCACTGCTTCATAGAGCATTCCTGTTTTCAATCATTTTACCTATTGGATGTTTTAGAATGTGTGATTTTTAGGTAAACTGAAAATGGAAAAAAAATACAAGTTAGGTTCAATATAGAAGAGAGGCAGTTTAATGAGAGAGGAAAGCTAACACTGCAGTTCTTAAAGCACAGGGGAAATTTAAGCATGGAGTACCAGAAATGGGATTTCAGCCTTGGTTCTTAATACATGTTGCATCTAACAATTCCATTTGTTCCACTGTTCTTCAGTGCCAGAACTAAGCAAATAGTTCACAATAAATAATTTAGCTTTTGAATTTAACCTTCATTCCTGCTCATGGAATCACAATGTACTGGTTGCAGTGGTTTCAAACTTATTTGCGACTCAAGATCATGCAACTTTTAGGGGTGAAGGGAAGTTGGAGATATTTTTTATTGTGATGTGCCAGTGTGATATGACACTCCCAACTGATCACAAGGTACTGCTTATCTTCTGTGATCTGATTGTTGCAGTGGGACAGTGAGGAGGGAGAGTGAAAGCAGTCATTTTGAAAGGAAACATGAATTTCGCCTTTTGAAAAGATTAACATCTTGATATTTTTGAGGAAGGAAAGATGACATGGAGTTACTACAAGAAACAGACAAGTCTATTTCTGACTGAGTCAGTAATTCCAAATACTTGGTCTAGGATTTCATCTAAAGGGGACACTTGAAAACCGGGCACCCTAAGACATCTTCCAGAATAAATTTCACCTTTTGCATTGCATCGTGAAATGGACTTTTATGTCAATGAGGAAAGTAAAGGATTCCCTGATGCCTCTACTACAAAACAGAGGCCAAACCAGGTCACTTTGGGTCGTGTTTTTTATCAGTCTTCCATTCCTAGCTCGGGTAAAACATATGTCTATGATTTCAACCCAAGAGATTGTTGGCTTTTCCTCAGACAGGGCCATTTATTTTGCCATAAGGAGTCACAAAAATGTGGCTAAGAAAATGCCACAAAAGAGTTTCTTATACTGCAGCTCAAGGCATGCAGAATAAGCTGTGAGGATTACTGCTGAGCTGCTTTTCCAAGGAGAGAGAGAGAAGAGCAAGTTGTACATATCTGACATCATAAAATACTACTATGACAACAACTCACTTTTTATCTGCTTAACCTCCATTTGTAAGGAAAAAAAGAGCACATATATATGAGAAATAATATATAATAATATATAATAATATGAGAAACCAAATTATATTTTATCTGCTGTTCTTTTGGTGGGTAATTTTATGTCTCAAATAAATATGTACTTTTTCAGAATTAAAAGAGGAAGCTTTGGCACTGCCAAAGTGTCAGTCTTTCTCTGGGTGATTACGTTGGAAAAAATAAAGCCTTACAAGTCACCTTGCTGGAAAACTACAAGGTTTTGAAAGATCTCAATAGTGCAGAGTATCCTCATGTATTTTCCTTTCTGTTTGGAGATGGGAATCAACAGTATTTACAATGGGTTTGGCAGAGTTCATTAGAGAAAAAAAAAATTAAATTCTAAATGCAAATGGAAAAAAACACTAGAGTAAAACAGTAATAAATTGGTATCAATCCAAAAAACAATGAGAGGGATAACACAGATTTTAATTGATCTCTCAGCTTGTAAAAAAAAAAAAAACACGAATTTTTTTTTTTATAAATACACATGAAGTACTTAAGAATTCAGATAGATTTCTTACAGACATCCATAAGCAATTTCCCCTTAGCCCCAGTGACAGATAAGTATCACAATTTTCTGGACAGTGAGGATTGAAATCACAGAAAAGAGTCTTGATAGTCTTTCATTTTTAGAAATCTGAACTCATCTGACAAAATATATTAAAAATTCCACTGTTTTTAAAACAGAGATGAAATACCTACACACTGAAAAAAAAGATTGAATCTTTTTTTAAAGGTATGAAAACAACACTTATATGACAAAAATATTTTCTTGTTTTTCTGTCTTTATGTCCTTTAGATTTTGCTTTTGAAAAAAGATGAGATGTATTTTATTACTTGATATCTTAAGTTTTCTCACTTCATTTATATCCATCCTTGACAACAACAGGCAATTTATTTTCTAGCAAAATTGGACAATAGGAAAAAGTAGAATGAAAAATATCCTCACATTTAAATGCAGAGACACTGGCATATGCAGAAGTAAATGTCAGGCGCTATGCACAATCCAAGGATAATCCTTTTGTGTACTACATGAACTTGTGAAATCATTATCCCAACAATTAACCAGCATGATTAATGGGACAGGGGAAAAAAGAGAATACTTGCTGCTGCTATTCAGTTGGTCTAGAGTCTAAATGTCCCCTGACTTCATCTATTTTACTGTACATCTTACTGGGGTGCCTTCAATCTTTTGGAAAGAGAGGCTGCCATGAGCCTTGGGCCTAGCTATTTTTGACCGTAGCAAACATTACATTGATGTTGTCATCCTGTCCCAGCTACCATTCTCTTTTTCTTTCCAATGAATGCACCAGGGTCTTATTAAATAAATCAAAATTTAAAAAAAAAAAAAAAAAGAGTGAAGGGAGGGAGAGCGAGCAAGGCACAAATCAAACGAAGCTGAGTGGGCTCTGTTTGCAGGCTGTGGCCTTGCTCCCACTGGGCCCACGCAGCACGTGCCTTTTTATCTTAGTGCCTTTAAGCTATGGTGGTCTGTTCAACCTTCTGGGGCTACATATGTCTCTGCACCAGGATAATTGTTCTCAACAGCATGAGCTTAACTCTATCATCCCTCCTGCCTCTTGACTTACTGTAAATTAAACAGTGGCTCTATGAAAAAAAAATGAAGCTGGGAAGTTTCAGCAGCTCTTTAAGGCTACCTTTTTAATAAGATAGCTTTTTTTTTATGGGAGCTATGGAACATTTTCCTGGTTTCCATAATTTTAAATATTCCCTTTGTGCTTTTTTTTTTCTTTTAAGCCTCTGAAGAAAAGAACAATCAGAAAGAAATTAGATTAATGGGAAAAGAAGACAACATGGACAGACAATATATGTATGGAAAACATGCAGGAAGCCAAATTCCCATTCAGAGTTTGCCAAATTACCCACAACTTCTCTTTCAAAGCCCTCCTAATAAAGTGCCATTGTATGCAAAGCCTATAAGAATTGAGTTAATAACAGTGTATGAGTATCAATTACATATTATGGATGTAGATTTTACAAGCCCCCTCTCCTTTGTAGGCAAGGGGCGATCCTTGTGCCATGCACAGTCAAGAATGCTCTGTCAGCACTGAGCAGATAATAAAAAAATAGTAATAACAGCCAGAAAGGCTCTTCAGTTCAACTCACATTTTAACTGCTTGGTCTAAAACTTGAGCAATATAAAGTTTTCACAGATGTCATCCTGATCTGTACTGAAAATGCTCTTTAACTCCTTAAAATCCCTTAAATGTCTTGGTTTTCTATATATCTTTATCTTTTCAAAAAGATCAGGATATTTTAAACTTTCTTTGTCTCCATCCTAATGCCTTTCTCAGCACCTGTTTCAATTCAAATAAACATTTTTTCCATAGACTTATGCTTAGTCAGATGACGCTTTACAAGCACCTTTTATGCTGTCATCCTTATTCTCTCTCTGGAAATACCTGCATTGAATGATTGATTTTATTTTTGGAAAACACCAGAAGAGATTATCCTTTTTTCAGAAGAACACAAAGAATGGAAATCACTGAGCCATAATTTTATGTTCTTCACTGGAATCTGTCCAAACTGGCATTTAAGTTGAAGCAGGTAGCATCATGTGAGGATTTAGCTCTGTCAGCTGCAATTTTCAGCATGTACATTATTGTATTGTGTGTAGTGGCAACAGTGCTGATACTGCTCAAGATTTTAGGTCTTCCTTGCAGAACAACCATGATGTCTCATAATGATTGTGTGTTTTCTGTTATTCTGATAATTGTTTCCCTTAATCTACAGCAAAAAATTACTTTGTCTGAAAGAACACAAGTTTACTTCTTCTTCAGATGATGTGTTAAGATGCAGTTATACTGCAGCATAGCAAGATTCGCTACTGAATTACACTCCTTGGCTCCTAAGCTGGGCTGCAGAGACCCCGTGTCTCTGTGAACTCAGGACTGTCGGAAAACTGTGTCCATTTCAGGCTTTTTCACAGGGGATTTGAGGTTAGGCTCCAAAGGGAGCTTTACCAACAGATCTTGAAGGCTGTATGGGATTCTTGCCCAGGCTGCAATGTCCTCAAGGGCAATTCAAAACTTGAAACTTTTTTTATCCATCCAGGTTTTAAAAAGTGCTGTGTTAGCCTATGAATCTTCCTTAAGCATGTCTTAAACTGTATTGCACCAAACCTAAAATAGTTCTGCTCACAGAGTGAAAAGGTATTCTGAAGATGACGTTTCTAATTTTCAGTAGCTGTTACTGAGTGTCCCAGTCAAGTTATAATTTCTTTATTAGCAAATAAAGTTCATTGTTAATTCTCCACACCCTTGCTATGCTGATATCTGTAAAGACATCATATTTCATTACCAGGTTTGTCGCAGATGCAGTAAAAACTCTGGTTCACTGATTCACATAGTTGTGAATAGTGATATTATGATAGTTCATAAATGGCATTCCTTATAGAATGTAGATGTTTATGGAAATATGTATTTATTACATGTTTAATCATACAAACTGATTTATGTGAGAGTACACCCACACCAAGTGCAAAATAATCTCTTGTGACATGACATTGGTAAAATGTCCAAGCCTACAATGGCTGCTGTGCACCTACAAGCTGAAAAGCTGTGGACACCCATGATCCCAAAGTTGCCAAGGCCTTCCTTTCCCAACACCTCAGCATTTGAAGCTCCACAACGACACATCCGAGGGTGACGTGTGACCCCTCTGTGGGACCTTCAAAAGTGGCAGCAGGACATGTTCCTAAGAGATTTGAGGAGGAGGTGTGAAACTCTTCAGGAAAATCAGGAGAAGTAATGGCACATTCCTTTGGGCCTACAGCAGGAAGGTAAAACTGCACTTGGCCCTCCCTGTTGTCACAGTCATAGTTCAGGGCTCGTACTGTCTGTGTGCCTGGACATGCTGATCTGAGCTGGCAGATGCTCCTTACTCCTCCCCATCCCAACACCAGGGATCATGCCAGGCTAACAGGAAGGCACACAATCTCCCACGTGTTAGCTGAAAGAGCAGTATTTGGCCCCTGTCTTAACACTGTCTCGTTCCTCATCCGTGCAGATGAGCTCAGAGGTCTGCAATTAGACAGCTGTAGGTTTCCTCTGAGCTAGTCCAAAAAAATATTCATGCTTAACATGTAAGACAGGCCAGACTTAAGCTATGTATTTTCTACAGATTTTTTTTTCTGAGGAAACATTTGGCTTCTTATATTTGCACATTGCTGGATGCATGGAATTTGGCAATATTGCCTGCATGTAGCCTCTTTAGGTCCTCTCAGTTGGCTTTATTTAAGTATCTGATTCATCGAAAAACTTTGTACAATTTGGGCCTGGTACAAAGCCAGTTTAAGTCAATGCTAAAGCAAACCAGGCCTTTATATGCTCTGCTTCAGTATGGATTAATGCATGATGTTTTAGGCATCCACATTAAACAGCTCTAGCCCAAATCCTTGTAAATAATAACAGTTGTTTAGAGTATAAATGAAGTAGTAAAACTTACATTTTAAGAGCTACTTGGGATGTAGCCAAAGTACTAAATAAATAAACCTTATACATTTAACTGTTGACCATACTGAGCTTACTGAGAGGCTGAAAACAAAGAAAAAAATTCCTCAGCTAAAAAAAAAAAAATCCATTCTAGGCTAGAGAGAGAAAAAGACGTTGCAAAGTTGCAACAGAGTGAAATAAAGTAGAGACTCAGAAGATAGTTAAAATGCTACTCTTGTCTCTCGGAAGAAACCTGACTACATAGCAGTAAGAATGTCTTTTTATTTCCAGAGCTTACTAAGGCTGTGATAGATGTATATCTGGAATATATTTCTTCTTGTGTGAACAGACTACATATCACTATCATTAACAGTAACTCAGCATGTTTATCACAGTGCATTTCAAGGAGGCAAGAAAACACACAGGTTACTGGTCTAATACTGCAATAAGTCATGGAACCATCAACTTACTCATTGTTTTTAGTGTAAATTTTGTATTTCACAAGGTTTTTTTCTCCATAGAAATGGCTTATGCAAAACATAACAGAAATATATTGGAATGCCATGCCTGAGTCTGGGTAGCATTTCTACAGATCAGTTCAAAGCAGAGTATTTCTTCACTCAAATGTGTTATGTTGACTGAATAATGTGTTAGTGCAGTCAAGAATGCAGTATTTGTCATCCCTGACACTCTGAGAAGATATTTGCTCAAATAGAGTTCAGCCTAGTTCTGCAAAATATTTGTTGCTAGGCTTGTATTCCCTATTTGTGGGTACGATTGGATTCCTCTATTATTTTTAAATTTGTTCCATCTAAGACACTGTTCAGGAGTCTTACTGTTTTCAAAATTCAGATTTCATATCAGTAAGAAGTAATTACCTCCCTGAGAAAATCCCCTTTCGTCCTGATTGAGGCCATGTCACTGCAGCAGAAATGTTATTCAGCAGCCACTGGGCATCCTTGGTGGTGACATCTGTTTGGTTGTCTGGTGAGGGATTGAGGTATAATCAGTCATATAGGTGTTGAATGGTATTGGCACCCTGACAGATCATCAGTACAGCCATAAAAGTAGTTTTAAAATCAGCCTTTTTGTTTCTGCCACCCAGTGAAACACTGTGATGTTTGGACATCAGTTTTACTTACAGTACTGAACAAATCAGTCAAGAAGTTACTTCCAAGACAGAAAAATAACATGCTAATGGGGGGGGAAAAAAAGAAATTGTTTTGCTTATCCGTTTTTTCTTTACTGATTTGTGAATGACCAGCTGGCTAACTCACCTATGGCATCAGAAACAAAGAGTTAAACCTTCCATTTTCTCTAGAATTTCTAAATTGATTACATATCATTGCCTTAAATTTAGACAGAACTGTAAGGCAGAGCTTACAGTTCTATTGTTATTGGTTAGTGAATAAAAGATGAAGATTAGCATGATTAAAGAGAAGTGAAACAGGGGTTCAGCAGTATTAACTCAAGAGAGTAATTCTCCTGGACACTACTGGGACTGTGTCCATGACTGAGGACAGAAGAATTATGCTCTAAGGAAAGCAAAAAGCAGACCCTGTCTAACCAGTCCCCTAGGGGGAATGGGAGTGATTACAGGGCATGCTGTTTCTCTTATTTTATGGGCATAGGCAGCCAACTGGAAAACATGTGAGGAAACCAATGCAACTGGCATCAAATCTAATGTAACTGAGTCCAGACTAGCAGTTGAAAATTATGAGCTATTGTTTGCAGAGCTGAGAGTGAAAGCAGGGACATAGCTACTGAGGTTTTGTGTCTCAGAACAAGACGTATAGTAAAAAAAAACTGTTCATACACTTAATTTTCACTGAGGGAAGATCACATGGATAAAAGAAACTGAAGTAAAGATTTGGTGAGTAAAGTCTTGGCAGGAATGCAAGAAAGAGGAATTTGGGGGATTCATCTCACATAACTGTAGGCACAATACTACAGATAGCTATATTAGAGCAAGTCACCCAGACTCCCTTTAAAGTCACTAGAAATAAATAGCTGCTCTTAGAGTGTAATTCATCTTAACCTCAAGTAAAAAACTAAAATATGTGACTGTGACTGTGCCCCAGAAGTGTCTGTTTCTCTGCTTTAAGGACGCAGTTGCTCAGATGAGACTGTGCACACTGTAGATGGAGATAAGAATCATCCCACGAGGTTTCAGAGGGACAGTAGGAACAAGAGACTGACAGGGCACTGCATGCAGAAGGGAGGTGCTCCCCCATTCAGCTCTCCATAGGCAGATGTGGAGAAAATCTGCAACTAACCCAGCATTTCTCCAGAAACTTTAATTTTCAACTTTGCCATCATTTACTCAGTACCTCCACCTCTGCTAGCTGTGTATGGAGGAAAACAAAACAACAGAAAAACATGTCGTCCTTTCTTGATTATTGTATAATTTTAAAAAATAAAATATAAAGAGAGCTTCTAAGTATAACAGCATTTCGACTCCTATTTTCCAAAATTAACACCTTTTATTTACATGTAGACCATGTATGCAACAGCCTTGGCTGTTATAAAAGAGGCTGGATTCAAGCCACAACCCAGAAATAAGTGCTTTTGCACTCAGCTCCAATGATTTCACTGCAAGCTTTGCCTAATGAGTTCTCCAGACATACTGCAGACACCACACTCAGCTGGGTTGGTGTCCAGACTTTATAGCTGCTGGACTTGAAAAAGTGCAATAAGATCTTAAAGCAGGGAAACTCCACCTAGATCAGATAGCCAGCAGGACATATTTATTGCCCAAGTACTCTTAGGATGCATTAGGGTCTCCATTAAGACTAGTATATTGAAAAGACTAAAGAAATGGCAGAGGAACTGTTACTTGATGTTATGAGCAGCATAGGCAGTACCATAAACTTCCAAAACCAGAAACATAAATCATAAGAAAGTTATTGTTTTTTTGGTAACAGGATGCTAAGAAAATGTTTTTCTCACACTATTTCTGAAGGCATTTCTGGCTATGCAACTATATGTCAGGCAAAACCAAGACATTACAAGTCCTTGAAGTAAAACTACCTGATGATACTATTAAGAAAGATACTACACTCCTTTGCTGACCTTTTCTCTAGCACTTGTGTTTAGATGTAGCTGCTGTGTAATACCAGAACATTTTAAGTTATACAATTCATATGTGTTTTCTGTGACTGATGCAAATCTTCTGTGAGTCATAAAAACCTGGTGAAGCCGATATGACAAGAAGGAAAACTCTTACACAGTACTTTCAGAAAACTGTACTTCAATGCACTCTGATTGTTACTTTCCTTTCAGTGTTTGTTTAAAAAAACGCTACAGAATCTGTGATTCTTTGGGCCTTGTTTCACTAGATATTTTCCAAGAACTTAAGAATCAAAAAGATCACTGCTCTATCCCTGTTCTGTGAGAGATAGTAATGTAAGACAGTTTCAGCCTGAAACAATACTAAAGAACCAGATATTTTGTTTTTCTGACTTAAAGTGAACAAGAGTATTTTAATATGCTTTCTTCTTGGTAAGAAAAAGAAAATGCATAATAATGCTTTTTTATTGTGCACACACCACAAAGGAAAATATCACCTCTGAATATTCCAATCTTAAACGGCATACTAGAAATGGTGTTCTACAACCTTGCCTTCCTGCTTCCCAGCAGTCAGCTGAGGCTTGGAGCTCACACTCACACTGCTACATTTAACAGCCAGTCTAACCCCACACCAATTTATATGTTCAGTTTTCAGAACTGCCCGTGGCCATGAGTTTTACAATTTACGTGTTGTTTGAAAAGTACTTCCTTTTGTTAGGTTTAAGTCTACTGTCTAACAACATTTTGTATGACCTGTTGTCAGTGTGGTGCCTCTGCAACTTCTGCCTGGCAAAACCTGATTTTATAGACCTCTATTATATTTTCCCTTACTCATTGCTTGAAGAGTCATACTTTATTTAGTCTCTCTTCCCCAAAAAAGCTATTCAATAATCTGATTTTTATTGCCCTTTTCTGTACTTTTCCATCTCTTCTCTATAATTTTTGTAATAGTGGGACCAAAAATGCACATAGCATCCAAGAAATGAGTGTGCCATTGATTTCTACAGTGACATAGTAATTTCTGTTCTGCTTTACTCTTTATTCTTTCTCTGACAATTCAGATGATGCTTTTTGCTCTTGTAACTATCAGTAGGCACTGAGCTGACATTTTCTGAGAGCATTCACAATGAGTCTAAAATCTCTTTCCTGAGGCTTATTAGGTAATTTAGAAGCTCTTGAAGTATACATCCAGTTAAAATTGTTTTTCTCACATGCCCTGAACTTAGCAGCACTGAATCTAATCTAATGTTTAACCACTTGGATGGTTGATATTGTGAGATGTAGCTGTAACTTCTCACAATCCACTTAGTCTGACTTTGCCATCTCACTATCCACCTCACTTTTTACTGCTCCATCTGTAAAACCTATCAATCTCTGTCTAATTTAGCAGTGCAGTTAATTTTTTTATTAGCAAGGCTTATCTGAAATCTTGGCATAAATTGCTTCAGGGATTCCTTTAATGTATCTTGTTTTATATTGTAACTTTTTCATCATTTTGTATGCTTAGTCTTCTGAGACGAGAAGACCTGTTTGAACATTTTTTCTTTCTGTAATTTTTCTTTCCATTTATTTTTTTTAGCTTCTCCCTCTTTTATTTTCAATCTTGAGCTCCTATTTTATGAGATAGTACCATGAAATATAAAATAATAATATGGGCCTAAAATCCATTAATTTGTGAGATGGATTCAGCATTTAATAAAGAGAACAGTGAATGAAATAATGATAGATTCCTTATCAAAAAGCAACTGAAAGGTGACACCAGAATGTATTCCCTATACTTCTTCTTGTACCAAAACTGTAGACATGAAAATAGGCTGCAGCCTACTTCTTAGGCACAATCTCCACTCAGAAAAAAAAAAATTCCTCAGAAGATGTGCAACAGTACAAATTGCATTTCCTTCATTCTTCACAAGAACAAGTAGGTGCTTGAATTATGACTTTGGATTTAAAATAGAAAATATATCCAAATTCTCTAGCAATATAATATTTCAAGTCAAAAACCTTCCTGATGCACTAGGACTTATCTGAAACCTGCCTTTCATAACAAATCAAAATTTGCAGGAGCTTTTCAAAACTGAAATGTTCTTTGTTTGCTGTTCTCACTGCTGTTCTCTCCCTGTCAGCTCTAGGGAAATTTTGAAAACTTCTATCTCCTTGATTCTGATGTAGATTATAGAGTGGGAGGTGTTGGTACTACAAAAACAAAGTAATTGCTTGCCTACACTCTAATGAAAACTACTCCATGAAACATGACTGTCATAAGTGATGATGGCATTATCTAAAGCATTTGAGTTTATATTTGGTTTTAGTGACTGTGCTGATTATAAAATAGAGTTCAATTCTAATTATATGTATGCATTCACTGGGGAAAAAAACTTTATTCACTGCCACTGTTCCCTTCTGCACTGACATTTCTGAATCAAATAATAGCTATGCAATGTTGGGCCTGCTGCTCTTCTAGCTGGGCAAATTAAGAATAACTCCAGAGAAATCTATGAAACCAGTTTAATCCTAATTTGTCTCAATGTTTGTTCATGCATATTCCTGCTCCCATTTTTTTTTTACTTCCTTCCTCAATTCTACTCCTCACTACAATTTGAGTTGGGGAAATATTGGACACCCATACATAACAAAACCAAATTATCTCAAATATTTCAAGGGAAAAAATATGTAATACTACATAAAGAAGAAAGAGTCTTATATGGGAGTAAAACAGATTTATGTTTTATTCTCCTCCAAATGACCTTCCTTTACAAATGGCATCATCCAGTTGGGACTGAGCTTTTACACAGGATAGACTCTACCTCATCTTCCATGTCCTGTAGTGACTATTTCTTTCAACACTGATGATAAAGTTTTCTGAGAGTCTTTTAAAATGTTTCTGCACTGGGAATATTGTGTTTTTAAAAATGGAGAGCTTTCTGTCCCCTCTTAATTTGCTACTGCACATGGCCCAAATGTGCTCATCTCTTTCATTGTTACTTTTTGTATGTTTCCACACTTGGTGCTTTTCTTGCAGCTCCAGTTCCTGTGTTGTGTGACTATAGGAAGAGATCATCTTTGTGTAAATTAAAAATGAACAATTTTTTTTTTTATCTGTCACACCTACAAAGAAGAGATGGAAACATAATTCAGGTGCATCTTAATATATTAAAACTGACTATTGATTTCGAAAGTCAGCATGTTTTGGAAACATACTTATAAAGCAAATTTCGTAATTTCAAGAGGTGGGTGAAGATATTGGAAGAGGTCCTTGGATCTGATTACAAACTTACAACTGCACTGTCAACCATCAGGAATATTCCAGTGTTTTACTTCATTCCCTAAAGAAGGACTGGTTTCTAAGCAAGGATGAGTACAAGAGAATTCTGCATGGATGCTTTTAATCCATAATTTTATTACAAGAGTCTAAATGTTAAGCTTCCTAATGGAACTCTCTCACTACTGTATGAGATACTTTGTTTTTTTATTTATCCTTCCACTCTAGAGCACAAAAACTTCTTTTTTAGAAGATAAGAAACACAGAGGGCATTTTTCATCAGATCAAAAGAGTTGAAATACTTTATACTGTCACTCCTCTGTCTGTTGAAGTTTGTCTGTAGCACTTCTGAGTCTATTACAGGGTGTTTTTACTTTATTCTGTAGTGGAATAGCTCCCCAAAATGTCCTTCCAGTTTTCCATTTAAGAGATGTATGGGATGAGTAGATTTTGTAGCTGCTAAAGCTATTTATTGTTTACCTGAATGTGGATTGTGGATATTTTGCTGCCTATAAGAAGGCAGTCATGGAAAGAGATCATGTCAACACTTAATATTTATGAATGGATAGTTTTCTTTTAATGGTGAAATCGATACTTGTCCCTAGGACAGTTTGTTTTACTTCTAACATAAAACAATAAGCGGGGTCACCAGATAGCTTTTCAGATTCCATAAATTAAAAAATCTGCTTATTAGCTCTATTTTTACCTAGATTTTTGAATTTTGCTCTTAAGCCAGTTACAATGTTCAAGGGAGGTTATTTCGTTCACCTCTAGTTTTATCATACTCTCCTTGGTTGTGCAATTCATTAAAGACCTATTCCATATTTCACTGAAGGTTATACACATAGATGTGGTGATGGATATGTGCATCTCTGTGAGTATTTATGGAATTGCCAGCCTGCAGAGAATTGCCTGTGACGTACACAGATTTATTTATCTGGTTATTTGGAGCATAGTTTCAAAATAATTGCCAGGTGAGATTGAGATTTTATTGCTGGTACTCTCTATTTCACAGCTTTGCTGAAGTGGTTTAATTATCAGCTATTAGAGGTGATAATTCATGCACCAAATCTGAAGGGAGCTTTAAAAAAATAAAAAACAACAAAACCCTCAGTATGCCTTCAGTGCTAAACAGAAGCGTACTGCCTGCTGTTTATACCCCTTAAACTTGCTTTTGCCATTGCAAATAAGCCATGGTGCAGTGCTGCATTTCTGCCTCTTTTTTTTTTTTTTTTTTTTTTTTTTTTGGTCATTTTATTCTTCAAGTTGTGGTGATTAGCTGTGGTTTTGTCAAGGGGCTGGAAGGCTGTGTGGCACCACAAATGGAGCTGCAGTGGAGACACAGGCTGGCTGCTGATGGCTCACACTCCCCCCAGGGCAGAGCTCCCCTGGCAAACCCCAGCTGTGCCTACCACGGCCATACACAGGGGTGCCTCCTGGTGCTTGGGCTCAGGACTGATGAATGCACCCCCAGGGATCACCCTTAAACCCTCCTGCAAAGGTACAGTACTTGAGCAAGGTGTTTAGCTGAACCTGTTGGATGTGGGGATAAAATGGGGAAATGGCACCCCCATGGTAAGGCTGACATGTGGAAAGAGGAGAAATGTAGCTGTACTTTGAACTGTTCTCAAATCATGATATCAGTACCTATTCATCCTCCGTGGATGGAACCATGTTAGTCTGATGTTTGTGAAGATAAAAATAATGTCATAATCTTACAGATATCATCTGTGTCTGATGTGAGGTATTAACATCTCGTACACTGGTGGGATAATACATGTCAGTAACACCTTTTTTTTTCTTCTTTCTTTTTTTTTTTTTTTTTTTTTTTTTTTTTTTTTT